>NC_085138.1:70685881-70760881 GCF_035046485.1 Aedes albopictus | reverse complement strand
TGCTGTTTGAGCAAAACTTTGGGCAATAGTGTTGTTGTTCTCTCCATTTCTTGCAACATAAACAACATAGTAATGCAAAGTTTTGCTCAAACAGCATCAAATTAGGCAACGAATCATAATACCCACGCTTTTTGTACCATTTCATTGCAGAAACAGAGAACTGACCTTCTCACCATACTAAAATTCAGATCATTACTACAAATCTAGTACTACACCGAACGTGCCCCATTGAAAGTAATGTAAATAAAACTAATTCAAACTTTGTTATAGTGTTATTGTCTGCATGGCTTTCTTTCGCTTCCATTCTTGAAAAGCTTGTTCAATATGGTTTAATTTGAAAATTGTAGTAGGTATTTTTAAAGCAAAAGCTGCAAACATAAATTAAAATCTTTCCTTGGAACAGTTATTAAAACAGGTGAGATGGGATATCCTATAAATCTACATGTTTCAAGCCAAAACTTCGACTCTTGGAAAATGTATTTACATAAAGAGAACAGAAATCACTCACATACTCTCTCATACACCACGATCACACATTTAAAGAATTTAGCTTGCCCCTACCCAACACACTTACTGATGGAAGTCTTACAAATCGACTTTGTTGTTCAGGGCCGAGTATCCGACGGGAATCTCGCGCAGTTCCGTTTTCAAACATAGAAACTCACCGCACACGCACATCAGTGCCGTACAGACCGCGTTCAGCATCCACCAGCTGATGGTCGAAGGGAACGCACTGTTGTACCACCAGCAAACGACCAGATGGATGAAGTGGAAGGTCACGCTGAAATCCAAACATAGCTTGGTGCGCCGGACGATGAACCACAGCAGCCCGGAACCGCACAGGGAGTTGAGTACGAATGCGAATATTACCAGCCGTCCACCAATGTCGGTGACGTGAATTTCCTGTAGGTGGGAGGGGGAGAAAACTGAATTTTAGTGGCGATCTAAGGCGAAGTCAGGTTCCCGAACGTAGAAGTCTTGGGTCGATGCTTTTGGCGTAATTTGCTGCGAAATCATTGGATCTTTAGCTAAATAACACAGCGAAACATATTTTTGTCTCAATAGCAAACAACTCTGATAGATTTCAGAGCTTGAGCCAACGAACTCTCTAAGCAGAATGCCTCATTAGGCATTAGGATAAAATTCAAACGTGAATTAACAGATTCCAGATTTTTATGATATATTATGTTTAGGGTGATCCAAAGCTTTGGATCGAGGGCATATAGCACTCAATTTCTATTTAGTAGTATGTATCCCAAATGGGGACAATGCCTGGCGAAATTCAAATGATAATCTAGAGTTTCAGGAATGCCTGGTAAACATATAAATTCCTCTTCTCTTCCACCTTTGTACCATGGTCAGGGCTTACCCTAAATTAACCTTCCGATAAATCTAGTTCTTCCTATGTTACGGAATCCCGTGAGCACTACTTACGTGATACTCGAAGAGGTGGTCCAGCGTGTGGTTGGCCTCGGCAAACAGATCCATCACGAACATGATAGTGCCGAGGCTGACGTAGAGTAGGGCCTGCATGGCCACGATTTGCGCCACCAGCAGGTACGGATCCCATTGGGTGCTCCGGAACGTTCCAGTCAGTTTTTTCATGTTTACTATACTAGAGCGAGCGCTATGCGTCGTCCTCCCCCAAGTTGATGAGTCGTTTTCACTAGCTTACCACCTGAACCGGCTGCCTTTTTCCGATGAAACCACTTATTCTATCCTGCTTGGTCGGTTATCCTTTGGCTCATTTTGTGGTTAAAATATTTTCTATGGAATTTTGCTACAATTTTATCGATTTCATCATAATCAAGAAAGGAGCTGTTTTGGTTTCACTTTTATTTTTACGTAGCGAACGAGCGACAAATGTCAGAGTGTGGAACCTATGTTGACCCTGAGGAATCCCGTTGTGCTCAGTCAACAGTGGGTGGTGTCAATGTAGATCATGTGTCCATTGTTGCCAGTTGTGACTTAATGTTTTATATATTTCATCAGTTTTATCATTTTAGCTGATTTGTTGAAAACAAGCCTCTGTTCCTAGCTTCTTTTCATTTTGCAATCTTGTTCCTTAAATGCCACTTAAGTTTAAAAACGTTTAACTCATTTGATACAACGAAACCTGGCCGTTATCACACGTTAGGTTAGGAAAGTAACAAATAATGCTGCGCTATTGGCAACACTGTTGCCCATACCAACACACTGACATGCTGTTGTTTACAAATTTCTAGTTTTTCCGGAGACGAATCCGGAGCCGCGAAAGTCAACGTGTTCGAAACTTTTAAAATATTGATTACCACAACGCGTTTTGTGATTTTTCTTAGAAAGATTCGTACTGCACGTATTGAAAAGACCACAGGTAATGTATTTCTATCGAATCTAACGTATGTGTTGTATTTTTATTTGCACATGGATGAATCATTGAATGGAATCTCATTCATTCACGATGCAGCACGCGTGATGATTAACAGTGCTGCCAAATTTTAAGAAGAATCATATTTAGGGCATCTCCACCAGTCGTGCGAATGGTTCACTCCTTGCCTCACATGAGGACCAACCAAAATCAAAAAATTTCAAGACTACCCGTTTTCTTTTCCCGGGTGATCTGATTCAAACTAGATTCCAATTGTACACAATACACGTTCTTTTAAACTTCAGAAATACAAATTGACGGTGAATCTCAAAATAACACGAATTGAAATTAACACTTCTAGGCTTCGATTTGAACAGGTTGTAAATAAGCTGTGAATCTGAGGCACATACGACCGATTCAAATCAAACTCTCATTGAAGATCCGTAGTGATAGGGTAACGGTCGAATTTTGGACCCCTACACTGGGAAAAAAATCTCCATTCCTTCTATGTGTCCGGGACATGGAATTTGCAATGGGGGTTAACAAATGTTTTTCATCAGTGCGACTCATACTTTTGATGAGGCACCATACAGCAGCGACTCATACAATTTAGAGCACATACTATTCATGTGCTAATTTGCCTACGTAATCGGGTATTGGTTGCATATACTTTGGATGTGGTTTGGCACATGGATATTTGCCATTAAGTATGAGGCAATTTTCCTGAGTGTAGAGGACGTTAGTTTGAATTTAAGCTAAAATCAAACAGATTTCAGAGGTTGTTACACATAATGATGATGTTGGTATGATCGTCAAAGCCTCCACTGTCCGTCAAAAATACCCACAAGGTCATTTCTGGCTAAAAATTTGATGAAAATAACTGAATTTTGAAGCATCAGTTTTCACTATTTAGGACACCCCAATGCATTTTGGACCCTCTTCAGTTTCCCCAGCACCACATTCTCTTTTCGTAAACATGCCGCGACACTCGCACGAATGATGAGATTAACAAAAAATAGTTTCAAGGCAAATTATGATATTTCCAGTAAGGAAATGATTGTTGCTCGTGCAGAGCAATCTAATTTAGCAAATGATTCTAAAAAAATCGTCATCTCTTCATTAAATCTGTAAAAGTTATGATTATACGACTCAGGGGGTCCAAAATATATGGGGGTCCAAACTATATTGGTTACCCTATTTAGGATCCTTTCATTATTTAAATCACCATACGAGTGTATCTTCTCAAACCATTGGATCAATTTTCACATTATTATTTTGTTTCCATTCTTACATTCAGTTAATACGCCATGGAGGTACCACTAGAATCGACAAACCACAGCATCCCAGAAGTTAAATACGAATGTGAGTTCAATTGATTTCTTTTATTATATTTTAAAAAATTTCCTCTGATTTTTCACAGACCTAGACCACACAGCTGATGTTCAGTAAGTTGTTTTGTTTTTCTATCTCTATTCTTTCTTCAACGTGTGTCACTTTTCTCCTCAGATTACACGCATGGGGCGAATCGCTAAAAGAAGCTTTCGAGCAATGCGGCATGGCCATGTTCGGTTACATGACGGAGCTGTCGACCGTTGACATCCGGAAGTGTTACGAAATTCAGACCGACCCCACGGATGATTTGGAAAACTTGCTGTTTCGGTTTTTGGACGAGTTGCTGTTCCTGTTTTCGGCTGAACCGTTTCTGATATGCAAAAAGTTGGAAATCACACAGTTTGAGTTGGAGCCTGAGAATTTCCGCATTGTGTGCCGATGCTACGGAGAGGAGTTCGATCTGAGTAAGCATCCCCAAGGAACGGAGGTTAAAGCAATAACCTATTCGGCCATGCAGATCAATCAAAAGCCTGAGCATGATAAGAATGAAGTATTTGTTATCATCGATATTTGAAGTGATGTTTTTGTTATTTGAATAAATATTACTCTGAAAACGGCTTTGAAATGTATTGTGATGCACTGTTGAAGCGGGATTTTAGGACGATTCGAACTTGGATTCACATCCACACTGATTTTCCATTAAGGCCTAACTGACATGGTTGTTTTTTCTTTATCCATCCTCTTTTTGTGTTGTTTGAATGTGTGAGTTTGCCTAAGATTTTTTGGCTAGAACGACTGCTATACTGTCGTTCTACGCATAATTGTTCCATGTATATAGGGGTTCCCATACAACATGAGTCAATGAGGCGTATAGAACGGCAGTATAGAAAAAAGAAGAATAATGATTTAGTTTGTTTTGATCAAGAACTGGATCGCGCTTAGTATCATACCTAGTATCATACGGACGTATCTGCAATGATCAATTTCTCTTTATCGATCAGGGACGACGTTACAAATTTTCACTAGAAATCCACTACATACTCTATATTTTTTTTTCTATTATAGACGGGTCATTCGCGTCTGGACATACTCTATAGAGATGAGCGGAAGTTACATAATTATGTAAATTCGGCAACGCTGTTTATTTTGCTTACAACAGCTTCCAACACTTGCCACAAAGCTAGATGTTCATACTTTGTGCGTGCGTGGTTGTAGTGGAAACTATTTTATTTACGTTTACTAATTGGCTTCTTTAACGGTGTTGAGATAATTCCATATTCTGAATCTGCATGCAAAACTGAGCCGAAATCCAAATTTTCATGAATTTTGGTGCCCGGGAACCTATTTAAAAATCAATTTGAAGTTTGTATGGGAGCGATTTGTCGAATCACCCCTCGTCGCATTTTATACTGGGCGGAGCTGTCAAGCAGTTGCCCAGCTGTCAAAAGGTAATTTCGAAAAATCTCTTCGAAATCGATTTTAGGTACCAAATAAAGTTCTAAAAATCTGAAAAAAATCATGGTGGTTCAGAAAAAGGTGCTCTTTCGTATAAAATCAAAAAATCAAAACATTTTTCTTAATTTAAAAACCCAATTATAATCGAACATTTCAAGCATAATTTTTTAAATCGACGTATCAAACTTTTTCACTGATCTGAGTAAATTCATGGTCAATGTTGACTGAAATCGAAGACGGCTAATAACAAGACAGACAGCTCTCATCCTGTCGCAGGCGACATGGTTGAAACGCCCTCAACGATTCACAGGAACATTAAAACATGATTGTGTGCGTGTGCGTGCTAATACGTACACGAAAATTGTAGCATCGCACGCACACTCATTCATGATGTTGTTCCCTGAAGTCGTTCGCGGCGCTAGTGTGCTTGTAGCTCCCAAAGTATATGGAGCAAGAGGGTAGATGTCTGTCTTGTTATTAGCCGTCTTCGCTGAAATGGTCGGTTTTATGGGTATCGCGGCGCTTGGGCGGTGGCTTCTATATTCGTCTGTTTCCACTATAACTCAGTCAGTTTTGAACCAATTAACTTGAAATGTTGTACACGGGTAGATACTATACCTATCTCACCTCATTCCAAAAGTTGTGCCAATGGACTACCCGCTTGACGCGCAGCCACAGCTGATCAGCAGGAGTAAATCCATTTAATTTTGTATGGCGAAAAGCATCTAAACTTGAATTACCTGAAATAGAAAGCTCTTCCTATAAAAATATTTGGTAGGCATAATAGTGGTTGCCATTGTGCAGAACCATTACCAAATATTTTTTCGATCAATGTATTCCCCTTCGAGAAATGTGCCTTTAGATGCTATTCGCCATGCAACATTTTTGCGATTTACTTTTAGCGATTTTTCGCGCATAGAAGCTAGCGCCACATTGGTTGCTGCGGAGAGTAGGAAAACAGCCGATGCAGGTAATTAATTGGTTCAAATTTGACTAATTTATAGTGGAAAACAGACGAAGTCACCGTCCAACTGGCGTGATTTCCTAGGGGCAAGACACTGTGCAAACGAGAGTAACTCTGAGAAATTCTGAGTAACTCATTTCACCAATGATCGACGAAATTTGTTGAAAAGCACCCCTAAAACTGCAAGAAAAGCGAGATATCGGGCAATATTGTTTTGATTTTGCGATAAATCAGGCAACACATAAGTCAACACGGGAGCAAACCGGAGAAATTCTGAGCAACTCCGTGAAGGAAAATGTACTCTCCAGCACAGTGTCTTGCCCCAAGGGTTGCATATACTGTGGATGTGGTTTGACACATGGATATTTGCCATTAAGTATGAGGCAATTTTCCTGAGTGCAAAAAACTATTGTATTTTTTACGAATAATCAGACTTTGGCGATGAACTCGCCCTAATATGGTAATAACCTAACATATATGACACATTTTCGCCTTCTTTCACCGATTCAGGAGAAACCAGCTGATTTTGTTATGAAAACATAAACAGCTGGTACTCTCTCTCTCTTCTTGGCGTAACGATCTCACTGGGACAAAGCCTGCTTCTCAGCTTAGTGTTCTATGAGCACTTCCACAGTTTTTAACTGAGACCTTCCTCTGCCAATGACCATTTTGCATGTGTATATCGTGTGGCAGGCACGAAGATACTCTATGCCCAAGGAAGTCAAGGAAATTTCCTTTACGAAAAGATCCTGGACCGACCGGGAATCGAACCCGTCACCCTCAGCATGGTCATGCTGAATACCCGTGCGTTTACCGCCTCGGCTATATGGGCCGAGCTGGTAGCCGAGAACAATAAGGATGAACGTAAACATCGGAGACCGAGAACAAAAGACCAAAATGGTAAACATTGAGACAGCCGGCGAAAACTGTCACATTGTCGGGCGAGTTGCAAAAACCCTGCGACTGAGAGTGACAGCGAAATCGAAAGCGAAATCGAAGAACGACGAAATTTACTGCATTAAAGTCTAAATCGAAAAAAAAATCGCAATACCAGTGAGTATTTTTTGTTTTTTGTATATCCCCAAAACAAATTTAATATTCTAGGAATTCTTTTATAAATTCCACCAGGTATTTGTTTGAATTTTCTTTCTTCAGAAAATCTTTCAAAAAATACATTAGAATTTTATCTAGAAATTCTTTTAGAAACTCCTTCAGGGATTCTTTAAAACAAATTTCAAATCATAAATTCTTCTGAAGATTTTTCTTGAAATATTTCGAAAAAGTTTCTAAATTCCTTTAAAAATTCTTCCTGGGAGGCTTTCAGGAAGTTATCTAGAAGTTTTTTTTCAGAAATTAGTCGGAGGATTCTTCCAAAATAATTTTTATTGAATTATCTTCCATAATTTCTTCAGAGTTCCAAAATTTTCGTATAGTGATTCCCCAAGGAACAATCACTCATTTAACCAACATTGCAATGACATTTTTATTCCACATTTGATTGAATTACAGTTTAACATTATTTCATTACAGCTTGTAATCAGGAGTTGTTCAAACAAAAGTGGAGAAGTTATTTAGCTTTCTTCTCTCCAAGCGCGATAAAGGCTTTACAGCCGGAAGAAACCTGTGTTATATCAGCCTCTTATTAAACTTGTATTCAGCTATGATAACCTTATAACGATAACGATTTTATAACGCTCCTGCACGGAAAAACGAAAGTACCCAAAAGTGAGTTCATTCCACCCAACTTCGAGGTTGCGTGCGGGAACCCAATTTTGAGTTGCTGGAGTCGATGTTTAGGTAGGTAGTTTGCATTTAGGCGTATACGGCCGAAGTACCTAAAGTCAAGGTTCTTTTTACTCAACCGTCAGTTAAAATTACTCAACTTTCGGTACTGTGCCACTTACTCAATTTTGGCTTCCCGCATCGAACTCTCAAAGTTGGGTTGTTTTGCCATTCTCTCTCTGGCAACAATAAAGAGAGCGAATGAAACAGGTTGCAAAAAAGAACTCAAAAGTGAGTTTAAAAATACTCAAATTTGGGTTCTCTTGTTTTTCAGTGTGGAGATGCCCTGAAGCTTTCCCTGAAGATGATCAAGATGCATTTTAGAACTCCCATACATTTCAAATATAACGCTCGGAGATGCCCTAAAATTATTGCACATCTGGCATCTCTGCGGATACGGACGCATAGGCTACGCTGCCGAAAATGTTATGATTTTCCTCGCATCTGACTTTCACATTTCCCTTGTAACATAGGTTCCACAAATAAAATTTGCGTCACTTACGCACACAGCCAAACTGATTTCGATTTAAATCGATCGCCATCCCAAGTTTGAGTTGGTATTGGTGTATCGACACGGTTTTTTTTTCGTTGTTCTCCCCGGCTCCGACCGACTCGAGTGCAACCAACCGCTGCTGTTGTAGTGAAAGAAAACTCAAGCTTTCAAAGCGCGGACTGCCGCCGAAAAGAAGAGTCGTTTTTCCTTTTCCGAGTGCGAGGGTTCCAACCAACCATTGAGTAGCAAAGAAGCAAAAAAGTGGAAGTCCCCATTTTGTACGCAATAGTTTGTAGAACACTGAAATTCCTGAAGTGCCCGATCCGATTGGGACAAATTTGGGAGTGGAAAGGCTTTAGTTGATGCCTGGAGAAGAAAATGATCGGGTTTTATTGATTTGCTCGGAGAGTGCGCAAAATTTTCACAATTTTTTCCACTTTGGGAGTGTGCGACGGGATAGAAGAAGAAGCTGGTGGCCGTGAAAAGTCCGCCGTCTGTGCAACAGACAATCGCTCTAGGAGTAGTGCCTATAACCTAGACGAGGTGGTAGTGTTCCAGACGAGGTCAAAAGTGAAAAAGCGCGCGCGGTTTTGGTTTGGTTGCGCGAAAACTTCCCCAAAGTGCCCAATAGTTCAATGAGAGCAAAAGACTTCCGATAGATCTCTCCCGTTTAATAATGGCTACTGTTGCCATTGCAAGTAATTTACCGCAGCGGCGGTAGTAAAGTGCCAGTGCGTTGAAATTTCTGCTGGTTGTGTTCCAGCAGATACCGAGACCGAGGTCTGTACGGAAGCCTTCAAAGGTAAGTGAATAAGGATTTTTCGATGCATTCCATTTTGTGTTGACTTCTTCTTTAGTATAGTTCTTATTTTTCCCTCGTATTGTTTTACTTCTCCCTCCCTAGAGGAAAAGACATAAAAAACGTCCCCTTTTATCAGCTTTGATGACACTTTCAAGCCCAAAAGAATACGCAAAGAAAATCGACCCCTTGGGTTCTGCTCTGCGGCCTCAGCACTCAGCAGGCCATTGTGTGTTTGTATGAATGAATGTCACACACACTGATGTCATGGTAAAACTATGGTGGTGTGGGTTTGCGGGATCAATGGGTGAGGATGTGTTGGTGTGTTTATTTTATGCTGCGCTCATCTGTCATTTTTTATGCAAAAGCAGTGTTGCCATACCTATCAGATCTAGGCAGAAAGTCATTTGGGTTGTTTAGTAAAAAAATTGCTATTTTCTATAGCCTCGAAAGAGCTGATTTTTCTGTATATAACGTGATTTTTTTTTTGCTTTTCAATTCCCTTGTTTTGATGGTTAAATAAACAGTTTTAATTTCCTTAGATAAAATCGTGAATTCAATCGATTAAAGGACAGTTCGCCCCGAACAAAAAAAAAAAATCCCCCATATAAACTTAAAATGCATTTTAAAAATAGTTCCCGGGCACCAAAATGATGAACTTTTGGATGTCGACTAATTTGGACGGGCATTCCGAATATGAAATAATCTGAATACCCCTAAAGAACCCAATTTTTAGTGACTTCCTTGGTTTTTACTGATGAGTAAAAAAGTAGGGTAAAATATAATTTCGACATGTACGGTGCAGCAGTACTGCCGTGAATCGCATATCTGTCCCATTTGCATAGGAAATCCAGCAAAGATGGGACTGATATTCGATTCACGGCAGAGTAGGGTCTTGTACCATTTGGGCAGGTGTATTTTGGGTACTTGCCGCTATAACTAAGTCAATTTCAAACTGATTGATTTGAATTTTTGTACAGAGTTGTACGTGCCTTACTCTATACCAAATTTCAAATCAATCGGTTTGAAATCGACTTAGTTATAGCGGCAAATACCCAAAATAGATACACCCTGCCCAAATGGTACAATACCCTATGTCTTGTTCCAAAGAGCGTATAAGAACAGAGTCTTCTCTCTCTCTTCTTGGCGTAACGTCCTCATTGGGACAAAGCCTGCTTCTCAGCTTAGTGTTCTATGAGCACTTCCGCAGTTATTAACTGAGAGCTTCCTCTGCCAATGACCATTTTGCATGCGTATATCGTGTGGCAGGCACGAAGATACTTTATGCCCAAGGAAGTCAAGGAAATTTCCTTTACGAAAAGATCCTGGACCGACCGGGAATCGAACCCGTCACCCTCAGCATGGTCATGCTGAATACCCGTGCGTTTACCGCCTCGGCTATATGGGCCCTAAGAACAGAGTCTTATTAAATCCAATTATTGGATCAATCATACCTTTTTTCATTTCCTTACGTTGAAAATACGCTTAACAATTGGGAATTTACTTCAAAATTATCAAAAATGTAAATTGGGTCACTGAAACCTCTCAAATGCAGTTGTGTGCAAAAGGACATACACTTCACAGTCGAATACAATATGCATCTCGAAATCGTTGAATGATTAATTGTAAGAAATTTAAAATCCTTACACACTAAATTCTGAATTGCCTGTTCAGCAATTTTTTTGATGAAAATAGAACAGCAGAACTGTTTCGGTAGCTTCGGTACCTGAGAAAAGTCCACAGAGGTTGCTCATAGCCGGTATGAATAAAAAAGCTTCAAACATGTAGTATTTTCTTCTTTCGAACATGAGTGTATACTACAAGCGTGTAATGCAAAACTGTCAAAACAAGTCTAGTGCTGCAGATTCATGTTAAATTTCTCCGTATGATTATTAGAAAAGCAAGATGAATTCAGAAAATTTTAATATACAGGGGATGGCCAAAATGTTTGGGATAGGCAACTTTTTTACTCCCACAAAAAATTCAACATGCATTTACTTTTCATAGAGTGCATCAAAAAATCTCAAATTTTGACTGTTTGTATGTGTATCATTGGTACAAATTTGGGCTCGATTGACTAATTTTTCGCGAAGTAAGAACCGTTCGGGTAAAACACTATTATTTAGACAACTAATTTTTAACTGTCATATCTCGGAAACCAGTGAACCGAATTGAATGATTTTTTTAACGTTTATCAATCATATATTGATATTTAATACGACGTTTAATAGTTTAATAGTTTAATAGTTTATTTTCAAAATTACGGGATTCTATTACAGTACAGTATCATTAAGGACAAGGAAACGACGTTATAAAATGTAATATTTTCTCACGGCGAATTAAGTTATACCGGCTTGAAATTTTTACCCATATAGAGGAAAATAAGTCAAATTTACAATACCACACAAAAAATACTAAATGTGTTCTTTCCTCAATCTAAATAGGCTCTAATATATCTGATTAGAGATAACTAGAGAACAGAAGAAGAAAATCTTTGGATATCAACACCAAAATTTATTGACATTGTTGTAAATAAAATACATTTTTTCGAGAAAAATCCAAAAAGTGTCAATCCATAATAACTTTTTTCAACGTTAAAAAGTTACCCATGTTTTAAAAGTTTGTGAAGCATATACATTTCTTAGTGTACGTTCAAAATTTCATTCAATTCGGTTCCGAGATGCTGGTTTCCGAGATATGACAGCTCAAAAATTAGTTGTCTAAAAAAAATGTTTTAGCCGAACGGTTCTAACTTTTTTATGCACTCTATGAAAAGTTATAGCATGTTGAACTTTTTTGTGAGAGAAAAAAAAGTTGCCTATCCCAAACATTTTGGCCATCCCCTGTAGATTCCAACGTATCAGAGACACAAGAAAGGGATGCCAAATTAAGCAGCCATTTCCGGCAAGCAACATTTTTAGAGATAATTCTTGAAAAATCTTCTAGGATTTCTCAAAAGCTTCCTTCCGATCTTAGTATTACACATTTAACTCGTCTGGGAGATTTTATCATATTCCTTCAGGCATTTGCTTAAGATTTCGGCCACAAAATTCCTTCGTGAGAATCTTCCAGGATTCCAAATGATTTCTCCTAAAGTTTCTCACATGAATTTTGCAGGATTTCTTTCTTAGAAATATTGGGATGGGATGAGATTTTCCCAGGGTTCATTCCGGGATTTCTGTCGGGGTTTCTTCCAGTAGGTTATGAGTATCCTTCTTCAGCCTTTGCACTATGTTGATCCTATTCCAAAAACAGGTGATTTAGGCACCGATTGCATCCGCTATTTTTGTTATCATGCATGATCACTCCCAACAAAAAATACAAAAATAAAAAATAAAAATAAAATAAATAGCGCTTATTAAGATTAAGCGCTAAGAAGATTCCTTTCAGTGTTTTTTTTCGGGATTAGTCTTGCAGAACTGAATCTGGACTTTCTTTCAAGATTCTGAATGCACTGGGACCTTTATTAACGCCATGGATTGGGGGTAGCATTGGGAAAATCTGGCTAAGACATCGATTTTTTGAATCGATTCGAATCGGATCAGCAAAATCGATTCACCGATTTAATCGAATGCTAAAAACGATTCGTTTGCTGCATGTAAAAAGACATGGACAACGTCTTCAGCTTTCGGCTGTACAGACTGTTTTAAACTTAACATTAGGCAACGGACAACGGAGCATGCACCAGTGGAAACGGGGAAGAAACTATTCTCACGAAAAGTTTCAACGCCCGAAGCGGGAATTGAACCCTCACCCCATAGCATGGTGCGATTATAAGCTTGGCGACCCTAACCGCACGGCTACGAGGCTCCACAAGTTCAAGTTCATGGTATGTTTTATTTGTTTGAATAAATTCAATATCAAAATTTGAGGTTGCTGTTCGATGTGCATTCGCGACTCTGATTCGAAAATGGATATAACGTTGAGACAGTGTATTCTAAAAAAAAATTATCTAAAGAAAAATCCTGAGATGCTGATTTTCCCCAGAACTCTGAGAAGTATTCCCATATAGTACAGAGAAAAATTCCCGCAGACTCCTGAAAGAATTTCCCTTAGAATCTTTAAAGAGACTCCTCTAGAATTATGAGAGACATTTCTTCAGAATGCTGAACATGATTACACCAGAATCCTGAGTGACATTATTTACAAAATAAAGCAAGACTCTTCCGGTATCTTGGTAGGAATTCTCTCTGAATTCTGTTAAGGATTTCCCTAGAATCCTGAGAGAGATTACTCCATATCTATGAGAAGGATTGTCTCAAAGCCCCGTGAGGAATTCTCCCAGAATCATGTGATATATTGTCTCAGAATCCTAAGAGAAGCTTTCCCTTGGCCTCTTGAAATTCTCCCAATATATTTCCAGAATCCTAAGATGAATTTTTCCAGAACCCTGAGAGGAATTCCAAGAGCGGTTCTTCGACATTCTTGAGACAAATTCATCTAGAGAATACTGAGAGAGATTCTCACAAAAAAAAAAACATTTTCGGAATTCTAAAATGAATTCTCCTAGAAACTTAAAAGAAATCACCCAGAATCCTGGATAGAGTAGCTTAGAACCCTAAGAAGGATTATTCCAAAAGACTGTAAAAGATTCTTTCAAAATACTGGGCAGAATTGCCAAAGAAACCTCTCGCAGAATTCTTGGAACCTCTCGCAGAATTCTTGGAAATAGTGTTCCCCCAAAATTTTGAGACGAATTCCTCCAGAATCCTTTTAAGTATTTTCCCAGAACTCCCCTCAAATCCTGGGTAGAACCCTTTAGAATGCTGAGAATAATTCTGCCAGAATCTCGAAAGGTATCCTCCAGAATTCTACGAGTAATTCTCCAAGAATCCTGAGAGAGATAATATGAGGGTTTCTTCCAGATTCTTAAGAGAAATATATGTAGAAATCTAAGAAGCATTTTTCCGAAAATCTTATCTGATTCTTCCTGGAAGGGATTACGAAAACATTTAAAATGGACTTCCTCAGCATCTTGAGAAGGATCTTCTGGAATACCTCCCACATAAAACAGAAAAATTACCACAGATTTCTAAAAGACATTCCCCCAGAATCTTTGAAATGACTACCCTAAACTTCTGAAAGGGATTGTCTCAGAAATACTCTCAGTGTTCCTCAGATTCCTCTAGAATACTTTAAATTATTACACCTGAATCTCAAGAGAATCTTCCACTAATCTTGTCAGGGATTTTCCCTGATTACTACGAGAATACCTCTAGAATCATGTGTGGAATTCCCACAGAATCCTAAGAAATATTCCCCCAGAATTCTGAGATGAACTTCGCTACACTTCTGAGAATGCTGAGTATGATTCTCCAAGAAGCCTGAGGGGAGTTCCTGAGAATGTTGAGAAAGATTTCCTCAGAATTCTGAGTGGGGTCTACTTCAGTTTTCTGAAAAAGATTCTCTTGGAATATTTTATAGAAATTCTTCCAGAATCCTGAGGGATTCCGTAAGATTCCCGAGATTGATTCTCCATGAATCCTGTGACAGAATGCTGAGAGACGTTTTTCTTCGGGATTCTTCGAGAATGCTTGGATGGATATCCCCAAAACTCCCTGGCGGATTCTTGCAGAATCCTGAGAGGGATTCTCCTAGAAATTCTCCTGCAGTATTGAAAGACATCCCATTAGAATCTTGAAAGAGATTGCCCCACGACCCTGAGAGAGATCCTCCACATTACTAAGAGAAATTGAATCCTGTGAGGGATTCTCAAAAAAAAATGTTCGGAACCCAGAGATGGACTGACCTAGGTTCTTGAGAAGGATGCGCTAGAACCATGAAAGGGTCACACTAGAGGCCATAAGGAGAATTCCGTTAAGCATCCTGAGAAAAATTCACTTAGACTCCTGGGAGGGATTGCCCAAGAAACCTGAGATATACAGGTATGCCTCGATTGAGTGGACCCTAGATTATATAGACCCTCGATTTTATGTACTTCTATTTTATGAACATTTTATCAATGGTTGAATTCTACAGTGGATTCTGAAAAAAAAGTAATTTAATATTTTTGAATCGAAAGAAAAATCGAATGTAAAAAAACGATTCGGTCGATTTTGTGGAGCTTCAACATCGATTTAAAAAAATCGATTATTCGGAACAAAAACATCGATGTTGCGAATATCGATTCAAAATTGCTCAACGCTAATTGGGGGTGCATAAATTAAAACAGAGCACAAAAAGGTTTTTTTATCTGTATTAACGAAATTTTCAGCCCTAGGCTAGTTCATCTAGGGACCCACGCTTTACTTCCCTTCCGAAGGAAGAACTCACATTTTATGAGTTTGTCGGGAGTAAGATTCGATCCCAGGTCCTTGGCGTGATATTCACGTGTTCTAACCTTCACACCAGATCCGCTCCGCAAGGTTGAATTTTGTGAATAGATTAAGTCACTACTGCGGAGACTAAGTTCTCGAGAAAAGGTTTTGCCTGTGGGTGTTTTATATGGCACCAATGGGGTTTCCTGGGCTTTCAGGGATGTTTGGTAGCGTTGAAAGCCGAGGGAGCGAACCTGGTGCAATAGTTAAAGCATTTTGCTATCACGCCGTGGACCTGCGATCGAATACCACTACCGACAATCTCACAAAATGTGAGTTCTTTCTTCGGGAAGGAAGTAAAGCGTGCGTTCCGAGATGAACAAGCCGCGGATTTTTTCCTCCCTCCTCTCCTCTCCTCTTCTTGGCGTAACATCCTCACTGGGGTAAAGCCTGCTTCTCAGCTTAGTGTTCAATGAGCACTTCCACAGTTTTTAGCTGAGAGCTTCCTCTGCCAATGACCATTTTGCATGTGTATATCGTGTGGCAGGCACGAAGATACTCTATGCCCAAGGAAGTCAAGGAAATTTCCTTTACGAAAAGATCCTGGACCGACCAGGAATCGAACCCGTCATCCTCAGCATGGGCATGCTGAATACCCGTGCGTTTACCGCCTCGGCTATATGGGCCCTTTTTTCCTCCCCTGTTGGAGAAATTAGGTCACTGCGGTTAATAAGTTTCTCGGAATCAAACTCCCCGTTCCCCAAACCCCGTTTAAACTTACCTGAAATCCCCCCCTCAACCCAAGTAAAATCATCTCTGAGGCAGGGTAATGCATGTATTTTGGACAGGCTGAGGACAAGTGAATCAAAATTCAACCATCGCGCAACAATAATGACAATGTCGCAACCTGCATTTTCGACAGTTTCGATTTTGGGTTTCCAATAATTAATTATTCACGAGTTGAAAAGTACGCAACAAATTCAGCTTCCGTTTTGTCTACATCAAACATTTTCGAGATCATGTTATTATCTGTTACCAGTTGGGATAAAGAGTAATCGCTGGATTGTGAATTTACCGGCTACTTGTATTCCATCGGTTACTTATGTAGCCGTTCCACTAGCTACTCAATGACATTCATGTTTTGATGATCAAATTAAATTCCTAGGAACTCTCGGAGGAATCCCAGGAGAATTTCCTAGAGGAATCTTAGGAAATGCTTCTGGAGGAACTCCTGGAGAAACTCCTGTAGAAATTTCAGGAGGACCTCCTAGAGGAATCCCTTGATGAACTCATGGAGGAATCCCTGGAGGAACTCTCGAAGGAATCCCAGGAGGAACTCTTGAAGCAATTCCAGAATGAACAACTGCTGGAAGAATCCAATAGACGCAACTCCTGGAGGAGATCCCAGAAACATCTCCTGGATGGATCTGGATAAATCCTATGAACAACTATAGGAGAAATCCCTGGAACAACTGGTCGGGGTTCTGCTAAACCGAACCAAAGACCATTTTTTGAAAAATTAAGTTTTCTTAGCCATTAAGTGAAGAAAATGATGATCTTCCTTCCATGTAAAAATCCAGTAATTCTGACAGCTCTTCGTGGAGTAAATTCAAAATTTCTGTTTGGCGGAACATACTAAACATCATTTTGCATCCAACCAGAGTGAACTGTAAACCATTCGATAGAATCAGCGAAACATAGTTTTGATCCAGGTGCTGAACATTTCAAGTTATCCTTATGGCCGTCAGATTTCTAACTTCTAACCAACTCATAGAAACAATCTGTGAGAGAAATGAACACGTTATTAGAAATATGGGTGTGGGAGGAACCAATTATGTTTCGATGGCGCTGATTGCCATTTTTCCAAATCACATTCAGCCAGACCGAACCAAGTCCACAGCATTTTAGAATCAATTTATTCTCAACAATACAAAAACCAACTGGTTTTTAATACCAGCGTTATGTCGACACACCTCATACTGGTAATTTAACACAGGAGCCGTCATTGAACAACAAGCCTAATCAGATTAATGAAGCTTGAAAAAAATCAAACACTTGGTTCGCTTTGGCTGATCGAAAAATGGCGTTTTCACGAAAACCATCCTTGAGAAGAATGTTTAGAACTTGATTCAGACTTAACGACTGACCTTCAGCAAGGTAATATGACCTAGAGGTAACGCGTTTGGTTATCACTCAGATGATCCAAGTTCGAATCTCTTTCATATTTTTGAAAACTTTTTTGTACTTAGTGCACTTTGGCAGAACATTTTCATGGTTTGCCTCGACCAGCATAAATTTGAAGTACACAAATTGCTCCACATTCATATCTCAGGACCTCAGGGTATGCAAGGACATCTTTTGACATAATCATTCTTGCTCTGTGCCTCCACATGCACCGCTTATGAAGAAAAAGCATGGGTGGGAAAAGCTGAGCTGGGAGGGCTTCCGCCATTCATATTTCAAACTATTTTGAGACCTTCGTGCTACCATACTATACGCGTCCATTTTTATTCATGTAAAGGATTGTGAATGATATCGATTTCAACTTGATAGACGATGAAAAATCGAGATTTTTTTTCACTGTCCAACTGGTTTTACCTAAAACAAAAAAAAAACACATTCAGCCAAACTGAACTATAAACCATTTTCTAATGTTTTTGATCAGCCAGAGTGAACTGAGTGCAAAGTACCAAGAAATAAAATGTAACTATATCAATGATTCCAAATAATTTACATGTATTCTTAATTTCTGATGGTTAATGAAGGCTTGTAAGTTACATGTGTGCGGAAAAGTTTCAAATAATCTTCGCTGTTGTTTATTTGTGAGTGGTTGAACTTTAAGCTCAATTATCTCGGAATTATCTTTTTGGCGCTTAGTTCGGTTTAGCAGAACCCCGGCCAAATGCAATTTGGACACCGAATATATGTTTTGGACATCCTCAGGTAAATATAGTTTGGACAGGGCCATTATCTCAAAGTTTAGGCTATGAATACGGTTAAATCACGGAAAGTAGTGTAAATTAGCAAAATGTTTTGTTTCAATTAATAACATTTCTTCGATTAAGAAATAAATATTTAGGTAGGTTAGGTAGTTATTATAGTTTTTGCACGAATGCACGTATTGTTGTAAAGTGTCTTTAATAAAATTAATTAAATAATAATATAGTTTTTGCTAGATTGGCTGCCTAATGCCTCTTTAATAAACATTTCTCATTGCAATACACACTTAATTTGGAATACCGTGTTATGTAAATTTTTGACGAAAATAAAACAGCAGAACTATTTCGGTAGCTTCGGTAATCGATTTTACTGAGGCTCAGTACAGTAGACGTTCGATACCTGCAACATGTTCACGTTTCACTTAGCGAACGAAAATCCGATAACTGCTACACCTGACAGTGCCAACAAACCATCAACTGACGTAAAATGAACGTGAACTTCATCCGACTGTTCATTTGGGCTAACTTGGCGCACAATTTTGATGTTTGGCGGTGCGATAGCTGCAAATTTGTTGCACTTACCGGGCTTGCAGTTAAAAAGCATTGCAGTTAAACCGTTTGCACCGACCGAACGTCTACTGTCAAAACCGGGTGCAAAAGGTAAACAATACAGTATAGCTGTATTCCTATATCATGGTGCGATTAGAAGCTTGGTGATCCTAACCGCACGGCTACGAGACGCCACATATGATATGAATAAATTGAGCAAAAGCTTTTACTTTGCTAAAATGCATGTGTCAAACCTTTTCCTTGAGCATTTACTCTGGTTGGCATGATAAAACTAAAAGTATGATCATTTACTTTTCGAACATCGTAATCCATATGAATAAAATTGGGAAACATGAGTAAATGCTCACAAAAGCCTATGGACCATGCTCAGTTAAAAGTGAACATATTTAAATATTACTTAAACGTCAAATTGTGATCACAGGATGTTTCTCGGAGTACAATTACCACACTTAGGGAAGCTCTGATGACCCTTCGAGGTCACAAGTGTCCATGTCTATGACAAAAACATGACCTTAGGCTTACCTAGATTGGTATTGAACTTAATCATTTTCGAAGTCGAACCAATATGTATGGCCATTAAAAGTTGTTTTGGGGTAATGCACCCCAAAATATGGGTATCAAACTATCCTCCTGCATGAGTCCCACGAGGACTTCCAGCAGGAAATTCTGTATGAATCCCAGACGGAACTCCTGGAGAAACTTCTGGAGAAATCCCAGTCGGAATTCCTGGAGGAATCCCAGGAAGACCTGAAGGAATTCCAGGAGGTCCCTCAAGAGGAACTCCTCCATGATTTGGGGAAGGAGGGGGGTCTAGAAAAGTGTAACAGTACGTGTATTGGGTATAGGAAAAGTGCGTGACAGAGGGGGGAGGGGGGTCTAGAAATCCCGAAAAACGATAGACGTAATATTTGAATCTTCCCTGAGACCTTTCTAATTTACATTATATATCATCCAATATGACACATATACAATCTGGAGCGTTTGGTACGGTATGTCCACGCATCCTTCCTCCCCAGTAGATTCAAGAATTACTTCGACGAAAGAACAATCATTCAAAACTCGAGGTACTTCAAAGAATCATCTTTGCGGCAAATACAACGCAGTAGGCCTGGCCGCTTTGACGCTTGTGTCGTATCTTTGATATGCTGCAAGCCTCAGTATTGACAAGAAAAGTAATCAGGCATGATCTAACCCGATTTCTTTTCAGGATGCTTTCTCGTACTGGCTGCGTTTGTATTAGATTAGATTAGATTAGATGGAGGAATACCCCAGGAGGAACGCCTGGAGGATTCTGCCAGGAGGAATCGTAGGAGAAACTCGCGTAGGAATCCCAAGACAACCTCCTAGAGGAATCATAAGAGGTACTTCTGGAGGTATCCCAGGAGAAACTCCTGTTGGAATTTCAGGAGGACCTTCTGTGGGAATTTTAGGAGGAACTCATGGAGGAATCCCTGGAAAAACTTCTGGAAGAACCTCAGGATGAACTCCTGAAGGACTCCCAAGAGCAACTCCAGGAGGCATCCCAGAAGGAATCCCAAGAGGAACTTCAGGGAGAATCCCAGGAGGAACTCTCGGAGGAATCCCAGGAGGAACTTTTAGAGTAATCCTAGAAGTAATCCCAGGAGGAACTCTTGAAGCAATTCCAGAATGAACAACTGCTGGAAGAATGCAATAGACACAACTCCTGGAGGAGATCCCAGGAACAACTTTTGGATGGATCTGGAGGAATCCCATCAACAACTATAGGAGATATCCCTGGAACAACTCATGGCGGAAACCAGAGAACAAACCCTACAGGAATTCCAAGTAAAGCTCTTGGACTGCTTCCCTGGAGGAGCTCGTGGAATAATTCATAGGAAGTCGTAAAATAAATCTCAGGAAGAGTCACTAGCATAGTATCACGGTCACAAATTGTTCCGGATTCTCCCTACTTTTAGCTGAATCCGGATATTCGTCCTATCATCCTCAGCTACTCATCCATTAGGATAAATAACATATCTGTTCTGTGAATTGAACAATTGCGAATTTTTTCATTACCTCCCGGAACCGGAGCCGATTCCTCGTCACCAGTGGTGCCGACTGCAGGGACTGAGTAGCAACTTTCCATCGCAATGGATTCGTCTTGCGCGTTGAGTTCCTACCTATTTACAACATGAAGTTCTCGCCACCGCCACTATACCGCGCATCAGACATCAGCAGCAGAAACAACAACAACAACAACAACTGTCACTGGGTGTTACTTTGAGAGACCCCGCATTAGAGCGAAAAGCTTTACGCACATCTTCGCAGTCCTGTGTGTGTCAAACTTCATCATCATGCGGGAGGGAAGTACACAATAATTGGCTCCGAGAGGGAGAGAGCAAGAACAACACTACATACCAACACTGATCGGAAGGTTCGGGGCAATGAGAGTCAAATAAAGGTGTGGAAGAAGATACTTCGTGTGCGTGAGATCCGTGTCTGGTGCAAAACATGTCACTACTACAAGCAAAGCGAGCTCCCATAAGAACGCGTGTCAAATAGTGACGTCACTATTTGTGTTTACATTTTTCTTTCCTTACTAACACATAGTCATCTTTTCTTCTTCCTCACCTGTAATATACTCTCATTGGGTTCGGGGGTTCTCAAACTTTTTCCGGGAGCGGCTTGTTTGGTAGATGTCAGTCTAGCGAAGCTAACTGCGTTTTTTTTTTTTTGTATAAAATTGTTCAACAAAAAAGTGCAGAATACTCCAGAAATATCTTCAACTTACTCAACCTCAAATATCTTGCGTGGATCTTTTCGGATTCTGTCTCAGATTCCTGATGAATATTTTGAAATTTACTTACTACCTTCAGTAGTACTGTACGCCAGTAGTACCCGCCATCGTCTTGACCTGTGGCCAGGTGAAATTTCTGTCGACTTCCTTGATTTCCTTGTTGAGGCTTTGCCGCCATGAACCTCTGGACCTGCCTCTGCTGCAATGTCCTGCTGGATTCCAATCGAACGCTTGCTTGCAGGTTTCGTTTTCACTCTGCATAAAGTGTGTGTTTTTATTTAGAGTGAGTGGACGTGAGAAACACAACATGTGATTATGAGTGTAGAACGAACTCCTTGTTGCGCGACACGCTCGCGCTTGGAGCTCTTGATGATTTGCGTTGTGATTTTCACTCAAAAAATCGCCTCCTTAATGATTAGTATACATCCTTATACATTACTCCAGCGACGACCCAGATAAGGTCAGACAAGATACCGTTGTGCAGTGTGAATATGCCTCTGTACTGTGCTCGAATGAGGTCGATGATTTTTTCTGGGACACCTAACGGCTGAGCTCCCCGTCTCACATATTTCCGTGGTTGATACGGTTTAAAGTCTTTTCGTAATCAAGGAAGGTATTGACCCACTCGAGATTCTAGTCTCACAAGTTCCTACCTACCAAGAGTCAATCGATAACCAAGACCGCCAGCTAAGAGTTGTGTGCAGTCTTGGCACTGTTGTTCTTCTGATTTCAGCTAGATTGAGAACGTACGTCCCGAACGTCAGTTCACCAAGAAGGTGCGGCTCAAACAGCGTGTGTACTAGCATCTAGCGGCTGAATATGAAATGCTTCTCCACTGTAAGCTATACCTAAGATGGAAATCCCATCACGGCAGATAGGAAACCTTAGGACAACAAGCTACTGTCCCCTAATCTCTACAAACCGTTCAAGAAATCAACAGAGTAAGATCACGAACAGCCGCCCAGTATGGAGATCTTTTACGTTGGCCCTATGTACCTCCAAGGATGCTCAGGATACATGGACATTGTAAGGTTCATGGATCGAACGTGAATATGCTGGAGTCGAAGCAATCCGCGATTGACTGGACCATTTGTAGTATGCCATGATATTTAGTTGTTTAATAAATTTGTCATTCCACTATCGTTACTCAACCTATCAAGACGTCTTTCAATTCCGATAGGTTATGAGCCCAGCGAAACGGGACATAGCCAGAAGATTTTCAAGCAGTTTTATTTCAACCGAAGATTTTCTGAAGAAGTAGTTCTGAAGCTCTTACCACGATGGCCAACAACGGAGGCGGAGAAGCTGGAAGCGGAACGGGATCGGGATCAAGCGTAGCGGCTTTGGATCGCCGGGTCGCGCGGACCGCCGGAAGCAGTGTTGCCTTGACGTTGGAGAAGCTCAAGGGAAGAGAGAACTACGTGACGTGGGCGTTCTCGATGAAGATGACCCTCATCCGGGAAGGCACGTGGAGCGCGGTGGAGCCGCGACAAGGTGAATTCGTTGATGAAGACACGAAGCAGCGGGCGTTGGCCACCATCTGTCTTAGCTTGGAGAAGACCAACTACAGCTTGGTGATGACCGCAAAGGACGCAAGGGAAGCTTGGGACCAGCTCAAGAAAGCTTTTCAAGATGACGGAGTCTACCGGCGGATCAGTTTGCTAAAACAGCTTACTTCGATTCGGTTGGAAAATTTTCAAACAACCGAAGCGTACGTGGATGCCATGGTAACGACGAGCCACAAACTGGCGGAAATGAATTTTGCCGTTAGCGACGAGTGGATGGCATCGTTGCTGCTGATGGGACTGCCGAAATACTATGCTCCCATGGTGATGGGTATGGAAGCATCTGGTCAAGCTTTGTCGGCCGATGCTGTCAAGTCCAAGATCCTCCAGGACGTGAAGCCGAAGCAAGGACCAAGGAGCAGCAACGAAGAAGGTGCGTTCTACAGCGGCGAGCAACACCAAAGGCGCCGTAGGGGCGGCGGTACGAGCAAGGGTAAGGACGATTGCTGTTTCACCTGCAATAAACCTGGCCATTATGCTGCGAATTGCCCGGACAAGCCCGGATCGTCGAAGCGCAACAAGGGTCGCGCAATGTGTGCAGTTTTTGCCATCGGCGACGTGCAGCAAGAGGAGTGGTACTTCGACTCCGGAGCGACCACCCACATGGCTCGTGTGGGAACTGGATTCGAAGACAAGCAAGAGCTGGCGTTTCAAATCGGGACGGCGAACAACGGAACCATGCGGTCGCAAGCAAGAGGTACGGTCAACTTGGACTGCGTTGAAGGTGACGTGGCCTTGCAAGAGGTACTGGAAGTTTCAGACTTGGCGGCAAACCTGTTATCCGTGAGTAAAATTTGTGCCAAGGGATTCGAAGTGCTTTTCACGAAGCAAGGATGCCAAGTTCTAACCCAGGACGGAGAAGTTTTCGCATCGGGGATTGCGGAACGAGGATTGTACCGGCTCAACCGGCGCGAGGTCAACCGAGCGTACACGGCTGCAGACATGACCATGTGGCACAGGCGACTGGGGCACCTTAACAAGCAAGGTTTGCAGAAGCTCCAAAGGATGGCGGACGGAATCCAATTCAAGAATTCCGATAACCTGGAATGTGTTGCCTGTATCCAAGGTAAGCACTCACGAGATTCGTTTCCTTCTAGCGAGAGTCGAGCGAAAGAGAAGCTAGAGATTGTGCACACGGATCTGTGCGGGCCGTTTGAAGTTCCCTCGATCGGCGGCAGCCGATACTTCATGAGTTTCATTGACGATGCGACGAGGAAGGTGGTGATCTACACGCTCGAGACGAAGGACCAAGCCCTCGAAGCATATGAAGAGTTCAAGGCTATGGCGGAGCGCCAGACGGGCAACAAGCTGAAAGTCCTACGCAGCGACAACGGTTGCGAGTACGTGAATTCAAGATTCAAGGCAAGCATGGCTCGTGACGGGGTGCGACACCAGAAGACTTGCCCCTACACTCCCGAGCAAAACGGGATAGCCGAGCGGATGAACCGTACCATACTGGACAGAGTGAGGAGCATGCTGAACGATGCGAATCTGCCCAAACGGTTCTGGGCGGAGGCGGTGAACACGGCGGTTTACCTCATCAACCGTAGCCCAACACGAGCGCTGGCGGGAGAAATGACACCGGAAGAAGCGTGGACGGGCAAGAAGCCACATCTGGGCCATTTGAAGACATTCGGTGCAACAGCGATGGTCCATCAACCGAAACAGAAGCGGAGGAAGCTAGACGCGAAATCCATCAAGTGTGTCTTTATGGGCTATGCTGAAGATACCAAAGGCTTCCGGGTATACGATCCGGAGAGGGACAGTATTGTCATCAGTCGTGACGTCATCATCGTGAATGAAGAACGCAGCGAGTTCGGAACACAGAAGGATCCAGTCGAGTTCATCGAGATTGAATTTCCGGAATGGATCGAAGAAGCACCAGTGAGGGTGCCAGATCGCCGTCTGGATGAACCGGAAGTAGCAAGTGGTGGATCGATTTCGGGAGGAGCAACTGCTCCGGCGGAACCTTCGGAGGGCAGCTCATCGGACACCGACTTTGAAGACGCCGACGACAATGATGCCATTGCGCTCCCACCGCAATCAGTAAACCCAGCTGTCCTAGAGCATGGGTTAAGGCGCAGCGGTCGGGAGCGCCACCGTCCAGGCAAGTATAGTGATTTTGTTTCCTACGGTACGCATACTCGCCCAAACATTTCCCAACAGACACACCGTGATGACCGAGGAGAAGTACACCGGCCGGCAGAGATGAGCGATCCAACTTCATACAGTGAAGTGCTGAAGCGGCCAGATCGGGACCATTGGATTGAAGCCATGCGAGAGGAGATCCAAGCTCTGGAAGGCAACAACACCTGGGTGCTGGAAGAGCTGCCGAACGATCGAAAGGCCATCCGAAATAAGTGGGTTTTCAAAACCAAGCGAGGCGTCGACGGACGGATTGAGCGGTACAAGGCCCGTTTAGTCGTCAAGGGCTGTTCGCAGCGGCCAGGCATCGATTTTGAGGAAGTTTATGCTCCTGTGGTGAGGTACTCAACGATTCGGTACCTGATGGCGATGGCTGCGAAGCACGATTTGGACATCGAGCAAATGGACGCCGTATCTGCATTCTTGCAAGGTACGCTGGGCGAAGAGGAGCTGTACATGGACCAGCCAGAGGGGTTTAGCGTGGACTCGATGAAGGTATGCCGACTGAAGAAAGCGCTGTATGGCCTAAAACAGTCCAGCCGGGTATGGAATCAGCAGCTGGACGTGGCCCTACGAGAATTCGGACTGGAACGGTCGAAGGTGGATCCATGCCTTTACTACAAGGTCGAAGGCAACCGGATGCTGTTCTTGACGGTGTACGTGGATGATTTCCTAATATTCACGAACAACAAGAAGCTGAAGAAGGCCCTGAAGAAGTTCCTGTGCAGCCGGTTCCAGATGAAGGACCTCGGCGAGGCGCAGCACTGCCTGGGCCTGCGAATAAGAAGAGATCGTGTTAAAGGTGAAGTAAATCTAGATCAAGAACACTACATTGAAGCGATGCTGGAGAAGTACGGAATGGCGGATTGCCATGCCGCGGCTACGCCGTTCGAGCCGAGTCTACGATTGGAGAAGTCAATGTGCCCGAAAACGAAGGAGGAAGAAGACGGCATGAAGAAGGTACCGTACAAAGAAGCCATCGGAAGTTTGACGTACCTGTCCCAAGTTTCAAGACCGGACATTAGCTACGCCGTAAACGCTGTAAGCCAGTACAGCAGCAATCCAGGACGGCAGCACTGGGAGGCGGTGAAACGAATCTCCCGATACCTGCGAGGAACTGCTGGCAACCGCTTGTGTTACAAAAAGGAAGGGAACCCGGACATTGCAGGCTACATAGACGCAGATTGGGGAGGAGACGTCGACACCCGGAAATCGACGACGGGCTACGTCTTCGCAAGGTGGCGCAATTTCCTGGAGCGTGAAACGTCAGCCGACGGTTGCGTTATCGTCATGCGAGGCCGAGTACATGGCGATGTCCCGGACCATTCAAGAGGCGTTGTGGTGGCAGAACATGCTGGAGCAGATTTTCGGCAAGCGGAAGGTCGATATCCTGTGCGACAATCAATCTGCGATCTGCGTTGCGAAGAACGGATCGTACAACCCCCGGACGAAGCACGTCGACATACGATACCATTTTGTACACGACTCTCTGAAAAACGGTGCGATCGAGCTGAAGTACATCAACACCAAGAAACAAGCTGCTGACGGTTTCACCAAACCTTTGGCGCATCAGAACTTGAAGGCGATGAAGCTACAAATAGGAATCGAGGATTAGGGAGGAGTGTTGGAGTCGAAGCAATCCGCGATTGACTGGACCATTTGTAGTATGTCATGATCTAGGATAGGATGTGACACCTGCAACTTCTCTGTCTAATTTCACAGCTTGCTGTCTTGTTTTTCCGTGTTGCTAAGATTATTGGTCCCCAAATTGGTCTCTTTTGGGCTGACTAGTTGTCGTATCCTATCCTAGGTCATGATATTTAGTTGTTTAATAAATTTGTCATTCCACTATCGTTACTCAACCTACCAAGACGTCTTTCAATTCCGATAGAATAAAATGTATTTATAAGGTTCTGAGGTAGTTCATAGCGTGATTGAGGGCTACACTGAAAACGCTGGAATGAACCATCTAAGAAGTGGTGAACTAAATGTTCAATTGGGAAAACCATGAATTCCATGAAAATTCCAACAAAAAATACTGATGTTGATGTCGTCTAGGGCCTGCTTATGGGAACAAGAATATTTGACAACAGTCAGACGTCAATGTGTTTTTGACTTAGATTTTGACATTCAGGCTATTTTTATTTGGGTTACGAGCTCTTAATGATCTTGTTGCTGTAGTGTACATAGCATTGCTACTGACTCCAACATCCAGTTCCAATTTGGGAAACCCTGCCATTCGCTGGTAGTCAGTCGGTCAGGCGAGCTTTGCAAGTCGTCTCCCCGGGTTCGGTTGGCAGTGTTGAACGCAAAGCCACACAGAGAGAATCGACCGTCCAAAGAAGAAGCATTATTACAGAATCAAATTTCAGACAGGAGGGAACAGCCAGAGCCAACCAGCCAGCCAGCGGCAGTAGCACCAGCAAATTTTCTGATGTGTTCACACACAGTGAGTGGCAAAGAGGGCAAAGGAAAAAAAGAAAAACCCGAGGAAGAGTTCAGAGCACCGTCGTGGCGGACATTTTTCATCCGGGCTGTGGTTGCGTGAAAATGTGCTAGAAGAAGGTCGGTGCCGCGAAGGAAGACCACGAACGTGGTGGGTTCCACCGGGGAAACCGTTCCCGGACCTCCGGGGGACAGTTTTATCATCAGTGAATCGAACGTGGGTTTTTCGTGAGAGTGAATTTCCGAAGAAGAAGGAACGCCACACGATCGCCGACCGCAGGCCGCGAAATCGAAGAAGAACGCAGAAAAAAGAGCGATGACGGAGTAAAGATTTCCGCCACCGCAGCATTAGCAGCAAAAATTGAAATCGCGCCCCACAAAGCGGCTCGAAAATCGATTGAGATGTGAGTATATTTTAGATTGAAATCGTACAATGTTGTAAACCGGCTAAGGCACGCCACGAACGGGATCCGTCCGAAATGTAAAGGGCTTCCCTTCATGCGGTGGTGCCCATGCCAAGCCCTGCTCCTATAGGTAATATCCTGGGTGCTCTTTATTTGGGTTTGATGCACATTTTCAACTCTCCCCTTCGAATTTTTAATTTCTCCTCTTTCGACTCGTATTCTTGTGCGTCGCATATTTTCCAAAGGCTTCCCTCCCGTATTTTTTCTCGTATTTCGTACCTCTACAACTCCTCTGATGGTAGGTATTGCAGAGTACGCGGGCACTAATCCCCCATGAGCTCGAGCTGGTTGGTTGTACGCCAGACGGCGACGCGGCACTGCCAGTGGTGTGGTTAGGGGTGATGTCAGAGGGCGGTGGCAAGGCACCTTAGTCATGATGTTCGCTACCTTAGAGCACAGGTGATGTATTATGAAAGTCACACCCCATCTGACTAGTTTCTAATATCTTATCACAGACATATAGACGTGTCATTCTGTTGGATTCAAACATGTTGTAGGCACCGCCAGCCGGGGTGACATTTGGGCTTGGGGGGTAACTTTGGGCCAAACATCAAGAAAGATGATTCGCTCCAAATACTATTAAAGTGATTATCAAAAACTGTATAGTAAATACATGGTAAATACAACTTGCGTTTACCATCCGGTGTAGAAAAGTAACATTTTGTTGATTTTCCATCAGGAAAAGTGATGTGAATTTTATGGTAAGGCGTACTGTACAATATTGTTGTTTTAAAATACCCAGTACATACTAGAAGAAAACAGCTGAACGCCAAACATGTAATGAATTTCTGTGTTCTAGGTGAATAATTGTTGTGAAATGTAATGACTTTTCTTGGCTGTGTATGCTATTTTGCATCAAAAACTTATCTATTCGAGCTGTAGTACAAATAACTCATTCTAGGGGCGACTTTGGGCTATATAAAATCAAATGCAATTAGCACGAGAACCCTACAAATGTGCATAATGCGGTGCTAGGTTTTGGAAATACCTAAATGTAAGATTCATGCAAAACTAAAAATGTAGGCATACCAGTTCCTAGGTAGATGATAAAGAAATATTTCGTTCGTCTTTTGAGAATGCTAGTTGGAGTTATATTTGAAGATTTTTTTTATCTGTATTAACGAAATTTTAAGCCCTAGGCTAGTTCATCTCGGGACCCACGCTTTAATTCCCTTTTGAAGAAAGAAATCACGTTTTGAGAGTTTGTCGAGTTTAAGGAATAGCGGTTGGATTGGATATTGGATAATTGATCAACTACAATGAATGTGGTCAAACTTTCTCGTTTGTTTGTCTGTGATGTTATTTTAAAGTGACTACACAATGATAGGTTGTGCGTAAGTATCTATATATTGAATAGTTTTGATTTGCAAGCAATTTTTTCTCACACACAAACAGTTCAATTTTATTTGAATTTAAGTATTTGGCCCTAGAAGGGGTGAATTTAGGCCCAATTCAATTTAGCTATATCATAGTAAAAATTAAAGCTAAAGCATTTATACTTTACAGAATCCTAAATAATATAAAAATGAATGTGTCTACCGAATTCAACATTGTTTTAGAGCTGCAATATTGTTGGAGGGACCTACTAAGAGATGGACTATGCAATTTTGATTGTAGTCAATGTGTCATTCGCATCGTTTTAATTTATGATTGTGATTCCATTGACATATAAGTTCAGTTGAAGTATTTTGGGGGAATAAACAAAGTTGTGCGAAATAGGCTTTTTTCAAATCGAATCGAAGTTTTTTGGGCCAATGACTAGTGTTTCTTATGCGTTTGATGTCTGGCTCATTGAGCTGAAAGTCTCGTTACTGAAGAATCGTGAGCTGTGCCGCTTTATCTTCACAGTACAGATACTCTTCGATATACACTGAAATTGCACTAGATATTTTCTTAATTTGCGCTAATTGTGGACAGCAAATTTGATGCTGTAACAAAACATGTCTGTGAAGAATTAGCCTTAAAATTCACGGATAAAAAAAATGTAACAATACAATTATTTAAGTGATTCCGTAGTTTATCTGGAGGTTCACACTCAGTTGAGCTCGGCTAATTTCCAATTTTTGCCCAGTTTCGCACAGCCGAGTGCTTGGCAATCGCAATTTAACTGAAATATCAACAACAGATCAAGTTTATTTATAGCTGTACCCGTGGGTGTCGCTATCATCGAACATCAAGCGTTTAGCTAAGATTTCAGCAGATGAACTAATTGAGATTCGCATAGTCGATCTCGGCATTCTGTTTTAAGTGTGTTGTCAAGAGTGTGTTGTAGAGATTAGAGTATCGGGATGCTTCGTTGGCAAAGTCCGGCCTATCTTCACGTTAACCAAAAACTCAAACAAACACGCATAGCTGAAGATCGGAAAAACTATGCGACAAACAACAGTAACATTTCGTTTCAATTTAAGCACTTTAAAGCTTCAACATGGAATGAAAATGTCACTTTGTTTAGATTTTGTAGACGCCATACACATGATCATAAATTGTATGATTCTAGGAAATTTAGAATTGACTTTTCGAACATTTGATGCAACGATCAAAGACGCTATTCAACGAATAATAACTATTTTACAAGTTACATATGGGCCGAATATTGAGGACATTTTTTTCACTGTGTACCCAAATCTTGGCTCATTAGTAAAGTGACGTCAACAACATTGCTTGCGTATGAACCATAAATAACAAATAGGAAGAAAGATTTTGTGTACGATGACTGTAAAAATATAACACAATAATTGGGTTGTGTTGTTTTCGTTACTTAATTAAGGAATAACTATATTTTAAGTGATTTATTTATAGTTTTGTGGAAATTTGGCTCCGAAAATGTGATTTGAAAAATGAAATTAAGATTAAAATTGGTTCAAATTATGATAACGATGGTTCAAATTAAGATTAAAATCATTGTTGATGAAAAATCGAATATTTCAATGAAATTCGGTGCAAATACAAACTTTTTACCATATAACAGAAAGCTCATACCCGTGGCTTTCATGTACATACGATTTTGCCGTAGTAATTTATTTCCATGTGGGAGAAAAAATCACTTAAAAGTTGCACTGATTCAGAAAGCCGCAATTTGGTTCAAATTTTGATTACCTACCCTAAATAATGAAATCATTTGCTCCAGTTTTAAAACGTCCTGTCATCCTGCAAATAATAGGCAAACAATTTTTGAATGTTTTGAAAAGCTTAGACTCTCAGGTTTCTTATGATGAGTTCGGATTTGAAATCGGTGGTTGCGAACACAGCGAAAATCGCAATTTAATGATAAAATTCAAAATGGCGTCAAAATCCAAGATAGCTGCCAAAAATTTTTGAACTTCAAATGAAAGGTCTATACTTTCCCTTCATAGAAAAGTGAAGTTTTGTATGTATTACAACATTAAACTTTGAGATATGCGATAAATTAGGTGTAATTTGATGAAAAATCGTCATTTTTGTCACCTTGTCAGCCCCTTGCCAAGCGAGGGGTCCATCAATTTAACCCAACCAAAGTGGTTTTCATCCTTCTTTATCATATTCTAGCGAATAAGCAAGAAAAAGTTAAAATCCCAGACTTTATGTAGATGGCGGCCTGGTTTCTATTAGATAACGCCTACAAATTTTCGTAATATATGTTGACTAATTCTGAATTTTTGTTTAAAATCTCGTATTTCAAAGCCACTCCCGAATTGAACTTCAAAGGGTCACCCCCCATGATTCGCACCCTCTTGACGCCTATGGTCACGGTATAGAATTGCCCACGACTGACTCTGCGGCGAGGATGGAGAGCAAAATAGGGCGGGTGAAGGTTAACCTCCGCTCCGGCTATTTTGCTGCCGGTTGGTTCTCTACGTTATCGTCGTCGTCTTCACCACCGCCACGGCCGTCAAGTATCGATTGTGTGGAGGAGCGAAAAAATTGCACATGACACACCACCGATCGTGGTGTGGTGCTCGTCGCTTCGCTCCGGCTCCCCGTACGGGTTAGTTGAGGGTCCGGATCCGACTTTGTTTTGGTTGTGGGGGTGGGGTGGAGAGGACGAGAGACAGGCTTACCGTTTGTGACAGTTACTTCCAACGACTGTCAAAGGTGCTTGATGAGTGCCTCCTAGAACTATGTCAATACCCTCGTAGTAATAGTTACGGGCTCTCGCATGTACGGCATATCTACCGTCCGTCGTTTATCGGTGTTGGGACTCTCTGTTTTTCTCTCCTAACGTACATATAATGTACGCTATTTTTAGAGGTTTCAGTGTTTGTGTATGAATGGGTGTGAATGTGTGCAAGACGGAGAGAAATTTATTGTCCAAATTTAGTACCTACACTATGACGAACACACGGAAAAGAGTTGTCAGAAAAGTTACTTAAAATTATCGGTATTACATGCAACGGTAATTTTCGTTAATGTTTCTTAGAAAATTTTAATCTTTGGCAAAGATGTGCTATTAACCCTTAAAGGATGTAGACAATCTTTTTTCATATTTTTACTCATATCGTTTGACCTGTGTTTGTTTGTGTTTCAAAATCAAAACGGTTTTATCAAGGGGATTAGTTGTGCTATCATATGCATATATGGAGGTTATGTTATGATAGAACACTTCGGAGATGCAAATATACAGGGGGTGGCCAAAATGTTTGGGATAGGCAATTTTTTTTTCTCCCACAAAAAAAAATCAACATGCTGTAACTTTTCATGGAGTGCATCAAAAAATCTCAAATTTTGACTGATTATCAACCTGTTATATGTGCATCATTGGTACAAATTTGGGCTTGATTGAATAGTTTTTCACGAAGTTAGAACCGTTCGGGTAAAACTCTATTTAGTAGACAACTCATTTTTGAGCTGTCATATCTCGGAAAGCAGTGAACCGAATTGAATGAATTTTTAAACGTTTATCAACAATATATTGATACCTAATACAACGTTATAAAATGTAATATTTTTTCACTTCGATTTAAGTTATACCGGGTTGAAATTTTTACCCATATAGAGGAAAATAAGTCAAATTTACAATACCACACAAAAATTACTAAATGTGCTCTTCCTTTAAGCTAAATTGTCTCTAATATATCTGATTAAAGATAACTTGAGAATAGAAGTGGAAAATCTTTGGACATCAACACTAAAATTTATTGACATTGACATAAAAAAAATACATTTTTTCGAGAAAAAATCCAAAAAGTGTCTATCCATGATAACTTTTTTCAACGTTCAAAAAGTATCTATGTTTTAATAGTTTGTGAAGCATTTGTATATTGTTAGTGTACGATCAAAATTTAATACAATTCGGTTTACTGGTTTCCGAGATATGACAGCTCAAAAATGAGTTGTCTAAACAATAGTGTTTTACCCGAACGGTTCTAACTTTGCAAAAGATTAATCAATCGAGCCCAAATTTGTACCAATGATGCACATATAACAGGTTGACAAACAGTCAAAATTTGAGATTTTTTGATGCACTCCATGAAAAGTTATAGCATGTTGAACTTTTTTGTGAGAGAAAAAAAAAGTTGCCTATCCCAAACATTTTGGCCATCCCCTGTAGTGTACACCTCCTGTTTTACACTCGATTTCGGGTAATATTTCTATGTAAATGTGATATAGGGAAGTGGAACCATCTCGGCAGGGGTCCTATTTTGGGCACTTTTCTGCTATAACTCAGCCAATTTTGAACCAATTGACACAATTTTCGGAACGCGATGAGATACGTATAGTATCTAGCCGAGTACAAAATTCCAAGTCAATTGGTTTGAAACTGACTGAGTTATAGCGAAGAGTGCCCAAAATACCGGCCGCTGCCCAAGTGGTTCGCTACCCTACTTTAATGAAAACTGTCCAAAACTTCTTGTTTGAGTTGAAGCTGTTAGGTAGAAATGAGTTATGCCCTTTTACAGCTGTAACATATATCTCCAGGTTATCCAAAACATCCAGAAGTTTTAAACTTAGTCTACTGAATACAAATAATTTGGTTTTCTTTTTAAATCACTAGAACTTTATTCATTACATTCGGAGATATATTTTTAAACATGAAATAATGGTGGTTATGACCTGGCAATGTCCTAGTCAACATAAAACGCTCTGGAGTTTTGATTGTAAGGCCTTTCCTTGTAATACGATATTGAACTAATGTATGCATGTCAGAACTAATTTTATTAGATCCATACTTGTAAATTAGAGTATGCGAAATTCACTCCACGTCAATGACGATTGCTTAGGCTATCCAAATCATTCTGAAGTTAGGGCCTTTATATCTACACTCGTAACAATGCACCGGTTACATTTCAAACATAGTATAGTACGTTTTGGTAGTCATAGAAGATCAGTTGAATCATATGATACTTGTATGTACATCACAGGGGCATCCTGGATCATCCAAACTATTTCTGAATTCTAAATTTGGAATGGTCTACCAATAGACGTGCACAATTATCAGATTTTACCCATTTGAGTCGTACATGCAGTACAACCCATGGGAGAAAGTTTTCCAGAGTGTTAGGGATATCTGAGGTCACCTATAATAATATTATGTGTTAAGGCCTTCTGTTCTACACTAGTAAAAAAGCATCGTGCACATCCAAAATTTGGTATTGTGTAGTTTAGTAGACATAAATGATTAGTTTTACCATATATCATATAACTTAAGGGTGTTCTAGATCATACAAATTATTTTTTTAAACGGCTGAGATTACTATTTACTATCAATAAATTTGCACGAATATCAGAATTTATCGCATTTGATTCATACATGTATGTAATGCAATTCGTGGGAAACGGAATTCCAGTCAAGTTACCAGTACATCAGGTGATATCTTAAATATCACTTATAATATTTTATGGTTAGGGCCTCCAGATCTACACTCGTAACGAAGCATATCGGTTGCACTTCTAACTCAGTATAATGTGTTTTTAAAATCAGTTGAATCACGAGGTATTTGTTGCACACATCTTGGACGGTTCATCAGTTCGTCATGTTGACTCTGGGCTTACTTTTGACAATGACCTAAGCAGAAAATCATTGAAAGTTTTCATCAAAAATATATCTAGAATGTGTTGTCGATTGATGTGCTGTCTTCGGCGATATTTCAGGCAACTTATATAACTAAATCCCTGATCTCAGAAACGAAATATATTTTTTTTAGAAAATTTTCACTGGCCCTCATCAAAAGTATGGCTAGCGTCAAAATGACGAACTGATAATGCAAATTTCCTTCCGGTAATGAAAATTGCTTATGCAAAATTTAAGAGAAATGTTTTTGATTCACATATGCATGTACTGTAAGAAATGTGAGACACATGTACCAATCATCAGGGATATCAAAGATCACCTTTAATATTTGAGGGAGTTAGAATTTACAAAAACACACTTTCGAGAAAACGATGTTAAAAGTTACATACAAAATGTATGGAATTTCAAAATCAACCCAGCTTCTTTTATGATATGCTCAACTCAAAATCGACAAAATGGTTCATTTGCATCTGGGTCCCTCATTTTGTAATCATGGCCTTTAGATAAACCATTACAAATTCAAACCATCCATCTCATTTTCAGAATAGTTCAGATGATCCAGGAAGTCTCTAAGATGTATATACAAATATCACGTGATTCGATTGATCTTTAATGATTACCAGAACGCATTCTACTGAGTTTGAAGTATATCCGATGCAATGTTACGAGTGTAGATTTAATGGCCTCAACTCCAGAATAATTTGGATGGCCTAAGCTATCGTCATTGACGTGGTGTCAATCTCGCATGCTCTAATTTACACCCGAGCAGAAGAGTATATCAACAGCATAATAAAATATGTTATTTTACCATAATAACTGTATAATGAAATCAGTACTTTTTATGTTATTAGCATATCTTATTATGTTATAAACTTGTCTGTCATAAGCGGCAAACTAACAAAAATCATAACAAAAAAATGTTTCTGGAAGACCAATTTAATAACATGTTTTGTTAGATTCAATACAAATGAATAACAATGAATCATTCAGTGAATTTGAAAACTTGTTATTGCTGTGTTATAGTTCATCGCATATTTGTACATTTTCAATAGTAGAATAATAACAAAACTTGGTCTACAACTAAGTATTTTATTGAAATGTTATTTAGTGGAAGGCTCTCAATAACTTGATCATAACAAAATAAGATTGCCCAACAAAACCTGTTATGAAAAAGTAATACTTTTATAAGTTGATGATAACAAATTATGATATAGAAACAGGCTATGTGATTCTGTTGTTATGAATTTGATATTTTCCTCTGCTCGGGCATGTATGGATCTAATAAAATTAGTTCTGACATGCATACATTATCTTAATATCCTATTACAAGGAAAGGCCTTACGATGAAAACTCCAGAGCGTTTTATGTTGCCTAGAATATCACCAGATCATGACCACCATCATATCATGCTTTAAAGTATATCTCTGAATGTAATGAATAAAGTTAAAGTGATTCAAAAAGGAAACAAAATAATTTGTATTCAGTAGAGGAAGTTCAAAACTTCTGGCTGTTTTGGATAACCTGGAGATATATGTTACAGCTGTAAAAGGACATAAATCATTTCTACCTAACAACAACTGCAACCCAAACAGGTTGCAAGAGTAAGATTCGATCCCAGGTCCTCAGCGTGATAGTCACATGTTTTAATGGAATAGATTTGTGTTAAACGTATTAAAGTGCGATATTCATCAACATGTCACATGAGTTTCCCATTTCAAGGTTTTCGAAGGTACGATAAAGGCGCCAGCACAGCTAGGTGGATTAATTAGGTTTTTTTGTGTAATACTCGATTTATAGGGATTTAAAAAAATGTCATGTAATTGACAATTATCTTGTTTTGTAGCAAATTTCGTATAGGGTAAATGTACCAATAGTGGTGCTATTAGTAGCACGTTGTAGTAAAATAATTGAATAAAATTGATAATACCATAAAATAAAAAGTTTGAAAACGTCAATCGGTAGTTTTTCACTTAAATTTGCTAGAAAAAATGTAAAAACCATTGTTTATTTCAGTTTTTGGTAATAAATCACTTGCACCAACTATATGTACACGGTTCCTATTGTGGAGGTAAAATTTAACATTGGTTCCTATAGTGGCGCATCCCAGTAAATTCTTATGGGACCCACCACTATAGGAACACTACCGCCATTATAGGTGCAAAGGAGAGAAAAATTAAGGAAAATAATTGTTTAAAATAGGTTTTTCGACAATTCCTGAACATAAAATCAAATGAATGTTATTAATTAGGTATGATGCATCTTAAAAATGTCATTTGCAAGATTTTTGGTCGAAATAGTACTAAATTGCCACTACCATCACTATTGGTACTACCTCCACTATGGGAGCTTTTACCCTAGATTATTTCGACCAAAGACAGTTTAAGTATCTTTTTCATGGATTGATCTCTTTGCGTGAAAAACTCAGGCCCTTGCCGATCGAGAAATGAGAAAGCGTTTGGTTTTTTTTTGACTCCGGTACGAAGCTGGGAAGAAACGTCAAATCAAATGGAACTTGGAGTGTTAAATTTCTTGACCATTTCAGTCAAGAAAAAAGGATGTACAGTCTGTTTGATGTCCATACCTAGCATAAACAAAAGAACATGACAAGTGTTTGACGTAACAGTACGTGCAAGTGGAACGTTTAGGGTCCTCAGGTTCTCCTCAACTATAAAGAGCCAATATTTGTGCGACCTATCACGAAGCCGACGCCCCTTCCTAATTCTTTACTGAATATGGTTTTAGCTTGTCGTCCTTCCGACATACGAGCTACGCGTCCAACTCACCGTAATCTGCCGTGTTTTATTAGCTTTCTCCAGGTACTCATTCTAAGATTCGTCCAGGAGTTTCTTCTGAAATACCTCGTGTTAAGAATTGCTCCATCATCTATGATTTCGGCTAAAGTTCCTTCCCAGCAAACGTTTTCGCTGTACAAGAGTGGAACAAACCACTCTTAAGCAAACTTTATCTTAAGGACAGACTTGTTAGAATCCCAAAATGGCCGCCAAAATGGTCGACTTTGGTACCTACTCACAATTTTGAAAGCACAAATCTCGTCATAAACAAAACCAGCGCACCTGGTTTTCTTATTTTAAGCTTATTACAAGTGATAAGCTTATTTCAAGAATAATAAAATGCGCTGTTGTTTGAAGCTTCTTGAGATTTGTGCATCTGAAGTTCTGATGCATTGTTGAAGCGGGATTTCAAGACGTTTGTCCTTAAGGAACTGCTGTTTTGCTACTTCTATTTCTTAGGTTCAAGAATTCCTCCAGAGTTTGCAACTGAGCTTTACCAGGCACCCTTGCTGGGTCCCTCAAGGAACTCATTTTGATATTCTTCCAGGAATTCCTTCCATGTTCTCTCCAGATATTGCTCCTAGATTTTTTTTCAGGAGTTCCTCAGGGAATTCTTCCAGAGAGTTTATCCAAGGTAATATTCTTCTAGGATTTCATTTAGTATTCTGAAGCTCTGTCTGAAGTTCTCCAGTAGTAACTCTTGAGGAATTATTTCAGAAATTCGTTCCGGGATTTCCTTATTTCTTATTTCCGAGATTATTCCAGAATGAATTCAATAAGGATCTCCTTCAGGAATCCCAGAAGAAGTTCCTGGAGTAGTTTTTTTTTTCTTTCCAATAAGCTGAACTTTTGTGGCATATCCTGGAGTAGTTACGTTGGGAGTTAACAAAGAAACCCTGAAAGGAGTTGCTGGAGGATTATCGGAAGTGGTTCCTAGAGGAGCCCAAGAAAAAGTTCCTGAAGGAATCCGGCAAAAAAAAAACTCCGGAAGGATTTCCTGGATTAAGTCCTGTAAGAATTCTTGGAGAAATTCCAAGAGGAACTCTTGGAGGAATCTTGAATTGAAATCCTGGAGGATTGCTGGAAGAATCTCGGAAGGAATTACTGAAGCAATCCCGGAAAGAACATCTGAAAATATCCTGGAAGATATCTCAGGTGAAATTTATGGACGGATCCCAGATGTCACTTCTGGTGTAATCTCTGAATAAAATTCTGAAAAAAACTATAAGAGGAAGTAAATCTTAGAGAAGCATTGGAAAGAGTTTCTGGAGGATTCCTGAATGAAAGTGTGCCTGGAAGAATCCCATAGAGCATTCCTGAATGAATTTATGGAGAAACCCCAGAAGGAACTCCTAGATGAATCCTGGAGAAATCCCGAATAGAACTTCAGGAGTAATTCCAGAAAGAACTCCTGGAGGATTCACTGGAGGAACTCCTTAACGAATCATAGAATGAATTCCTGGAAAAATCCTGGAATTACTCTGTAAGAATTCCTGCGGGAATCTCAGAATGAATGTTTGACTGAACCCTAGAAAGAATCTCAGTAGGAATTTATGAATAAATGTTGGAAGGTACTTCTGTACAAGATTCAGGAGTAATCCTGAAAAAATCCAGTTAAAATTCCTGGAGGGAGGTCCCAAAAATACTCTGCGCAGTTCCGCAGTGTGGTCAAAACAAATGGAACGGTTGTTAATTTATTGAACAACTCCTTGCTTGAATTTTCCATGCGTCGAGAATGACCCCCGATATTTCTTGTGATCTGCGTACTACCCATAATGGAGTAGCAGGTTTGGGGTAGTTTGTGCTCTCGATACTCATGCAACGGATTTGTAGAACAAGAACTATTCAGAATATCCTTTCCAGCCAACCATTACATCGTCAGTTTTAGGACGATGTTGTCAGTTTTAGGATCCAGAACCCATTTCGTAAGCAGAACTGGTTTATCAGAAGGACACTTGTCCAGCCAGTCAAATTTCGCTCGAATTTATCGCAAAAACGCATCATGATGATGAGCTTTCTCACGCCCAAATCCCCTTTTGCCAACACTGGACCCCTGTGCTCGAGTTGGCTCGCCGATACTGATCCGGCGATTTGCTCCTTCTAGCCGCACTCAGCTCACATTGGTGGTCGTCGTGCTCGTCCTCGGTGTGTGTTGTCGAAAAATCGCAGCACAGCAGCGGCGTTTCTTCTTCTATACCAACTCCCAATCTCAAATCCCAAACACACACTGAACACTGTGCTATGCGGCGGCAAGCCATCGACGGACGGCGATGCGCTGATCACGTACACACAGCACACAGTACGGTTGTAGCCTCGAACTAACACACTACGGTCGACGTTCTGAGTCGCGAGAGTGAGCAAGAAGCCAGAAAAAAAACGCAGGAATTAAAATTTTTCGTACGAATTCCGGATTTGTTCAGTGTAACCGGTTCGGTTCGGCAAGTGTTCCAATGACTGCCGCAAACGAGGGAAGTCGTTCTCGACGTCTGCAGCAGTCTCTTCCACCTCCATCGGAGATCCGGCCACGATGGTAAGCGAATTTTCGGGTGTTCTTGGTCGACGCGGGCAAGCCTTTTTCGACTTTCTTTCCTCAAGCGTACTACGCCTCGACTCTGCCATCGACGATGATGATGGCCGGAAAAAAAGATGGAGACCGTGAGGCGCAAATTAGTCGGGAAGATCCTATTTCGGAGTGCAATATGAATGGTTTCGGAACGCGTGCTGCCTTTTTTCTATAGAGCAGCTAGCCAACCAGACCCTAATGATTAAAATGCGAGACGCAAAAAAAAACGTCTGGCGAAAATGTGCTGCAAAATTGCACACAGATGTTCCTTTGGCCCCCTGCTAAGCCCGAAGGGCAGGAATTTCTTCGGTGACAAAAAAAAACCTTATGCCCATCACGAGAGGAGTGAAACAAAAACCGTAATTACCGGAGAAGCTGCGGGTAGTTAGTAGCATTCAATATACAAAATGCAGTGGCGACGAGATAGCGTAATACAGCATCGCCAGCCAGTGAAGAGGAAAAAATGTGTTGTGCAAGAATAAGACAGGGGAAAAGGATAAGCGGCGAAACAACATGGATGCAAATCAGTCGATGGCACTACTGCTATTACTTCATGATGACCCTGCCAGGGCTGGGAACAGCTTGGGTAGTGAAATAACCTGTAATTTGTTGCGGAAGTATATTCCTGCTTTTTCTAATATCTGGATGAAAGCTTCCATTATAGTCGAGTTTGGGTGAGTTTAAGATACTGATATAAAACTGATCCATAAACCGTAATCAACGTCTTCGTTGGATTCGTATGAATTATGGTATATCTTATCTAGGCAATATTTGCCAATGACAAAACAGAAAGTAAATCTGTTACATACTTTTCAATTTATGAATAATCAATTAGGTACTATGTATTCATAATCTAAACTGCTCGATGATCTTCAATAGTTGTACATACAATGTTTACCAACTTGTAGTTACTACTCGAAAATCACAATGCAAATCTTAAAAATCTCCGCACATGCCGTGCAAGATCTTTGTCATTTTCTGTTCAAGTTGGGACAAGCCTATATTGCTGTGTGTCAATATTGTTACGCCAGGTATTCAAACAATTTGTAATTTATTTAGTATAAACGATACCCTGTTGGTATTACCATTTGCCAGGTCAAGAAGCGACAAATATTTGATTGTTTACAGTTAGAGAACAGTTTAAGTTACAATAAGAAAATGTTACACTAATGCTTAGGAACCAAAACAATACGTAGGGTGGGGCGGGGCAAGATGGGTCACGGGGCAAGATGGGTCAGTGCCATTTTTGAGCGCATTACTCATGTTTTGTTTAGATTAATAATTTTGTTAGATGACCAGCATGATTATACAAAAGTTTGGGGCATTGATTGAAAAATTATTCACTCTCATTGGAAATAAAAAATAAAATGGTTTTTAGCTATTTTTCTTATGCGATACATTCCATATAATCTCCATATAAACGGCCGCGGGGCAAGATGGGTCACCTTCAATTTTGAACGTATTTTTGGAGCATTCAAAAGTTATTTATTTTTTATTACAAGACTATCTCATAAATGACTTCAATCAAGGGGAATGAACACTCAAAATTATAACATAAAATTATGATATTTTTTTAGTGAAAACATCGATTTTCAAGACGCCTTAGGACCACTCAAATCGTAAAGTTTTTTATATTCCAAATAAATCTATAAAATGTTTACTAGTAGCTCTTGTTTATTCAGTATGGATATGGAGCATATATATATATATATATAGGGGCCCATATAGCCGAGGCGGTAAACGCACGGGTATTCAGCATGACCATGCTGAGGGTGACGGGTTCGATTCCCGATCGGTCCAGGATCTTTTCGTAAAGGAAATTTCCTTGACTTCCTTGGGCATAGAGTATCTTCGTGTCTGCCACACGATATACACATGCAAAATGGTCATTGGCAGAGGAAGCTCTCAGTTAATAACTGCGGAAGTGCTCAAAGAACACTAAGCTGAGAAGCAGGCTTTGTCCCAGTGAGGACGTTACGCCAAGAAGAGGAGAGGATGGAGCATATATGAATGCGGAACAAATCTTATATTTTGACGTTTTTCGTTGAGAAAATGTGAATTACTTAAAAGGTGACCCATCTTGCCCCGCACTTTTTTCACGGTGCAAAATCGATCACTTTTTAAAACTACTCGTTTAACATCATATTTTGTATTTAATGAACTTTTTATCGACTTTTAGTATAGCTAACTAGTGTATTAAAGAGTAGCGGACGAATACAAACCAATACGATTTGTATTTACAAAGTTATGGTGATCCATCCTTATGCGACCCATCTTGCCCCGCCCCACCCTATAAAACCAAGCACATGTTTTTTAACTACATGTACTAGTTCTTTTTCATACTAAAATTTTCTTGCAAATGTCTTAATATTTATAGTATCAAATTGCTTATGAAAACATGGACGTAAAATATCTTAACAATTTTTTTTTCTGTAGAAAATAGTGACATCTCATAGAAACTTAGCTAGACTTAGAAAGCACAACGACTCGCTACCAGCCCTGCTCTACATCTGCCGGCGAAAACCAGGGTGAACCAACGAACACAAGTGGCTGCAGTAGGGGGACGCCGAATTTCAGCCGAGATCCAGTCTAAGTGCGTGCTTCCTGTCGAGTACAATGAACGACGAAGCAGCTCCCACCAGCAAGGTGAATATTTGCATATCATATAGCGTATTGGTATTAAAATTGCGAAGGAGGTTAATCGCTCGCTCTATAAAAACCATACAATTTGGCCAATTAGCACGCATCCGCAGTTCGGTATAGTCCAGAATGTTCCTCCATTTTCTACATCTACCTCGGTATATTCGTGATGATCCAGCTTCTACCTTCAATATCATACGCATATTTGAACATCCTTGCCCTACCCAAATGTACACGCAACGGCGGACCAGGAAGAAATCGAACGCTTATTGATACAACAGAACGGCGCAGGTAATGGCCCCAGGCACGCACGCAAGCACAAAAAAATATTACATTGATCGAACGCTATCCATTTTCGATACCCGCTTCTCGGACTCGGCGGAAAGTCATCATAATTCGAATATCGAAGCAAATAGAGCGCGCCGTCCTGCGGTGCCAAAGAACCCCCGAAGGAAACAACACAAAACCGAAAACGCGCAAGAAGAGCGCAAAACATTCAGAGTAGTTCAACCGTCGAAAGCACACCGCAGAGACCCAGGGAGGAGTGAGGGTGAGTGGGCTGTCCAGGGGGGTAGGTGAAACAGAACGGCAACAACTGAAAACAACAACAAAAACGCAAACACAGACAAATTTGGAACCGACGAGGACCACTACATGGTCAGCGAACAGCTACACGTCTGGATACAGTCGAGTCGGTGTGCTGGGTAATTTGACACACGAACACCACCAAGCATGGCAGGTCCATGCTCCTCATCCGTGACAGGAGGCACAACACAACCCATCTGGACCCCGACCCTCACAGCACACATCGTAATAAGGGAACATGCAATGAGAACCCCTTGCACAGTACCACCACCACACCCCCCGTAAGGACCACCGCCCTGCCCTGGTGCACTGCTGTGTTGTGCCATCATCGAAAGGGAGAAGGAATCAAGCGAAAGTGCGAGGAAAATTTGTGTGCGTGTCAGGCAGAGGATAACCTCTACACGACGGATGTGCGCGCACCGTGAATCTCTCCTTCGTACTCTCCGAGAGCAGGGGTTCCCAAATGTTGTGTTGCTATTTGTTATCTGTAGTTTCTGAAGAGTGGAGTATGGAATTGTCATACAGTTTATTCACAGACAAACAGATAAAAGTACTCAAATCGAAATTATCGCACGATTTAACGGTCATTTTGAAAGTAAAGTGTGGTTTGGACTGTGTTCGCATGTGTCATGGTGGCGCTGCTGTGCCCCTACATCACCTCTCAATTTTGTAGGGAAATGAACGCGTCGCCGATCAATGTTTACATAAAATGACTCAATCATGAACTTACGTTCATGTTTTATGAATGGTTGACGCCACGGGGGAGTCGTCACATGCTGAATTGTTATATCGACCGGGAGAGACAACACCTGCAAATAATGGCTTCGGATTGAGCATAATAGAAGGTGCTAGTGAGATGCCGCACGATGTTTTTGAAATATGTCTGTTCGTCTGTATTATTCATAAGTTTCAATGAAAAGTGTTTCAATATTTTCAGGAGAAATATCGGAAATGTTAACTTGAAATATAATTGTTGAGTGAATTGCACCTTAATGGCGGCTATCCATAAGGAGTTATATATGTTGGGTTCTTAAGAATGCTGTGTCAAATTTTCATAGAGATCCAAGCAGTAGAAGCAAAGATATAGCGTTTTGCTATATCAATGAAACAATTCCAAGAGGAATCAATGAAATAATCACAAGATGATTTTTTAACGGAATTCCAGTAAAATTCCTGGAAGAATCCTTGGCAGAATTCTGGAGGAATCCCTGAAAGAATCCCAGGAGAAATTGGCTTCTTTAGCGGTGTTGAGATAATTCCATATTCTGAATCTGCATGCAAAACTGAGCCGAAATACAAATTTTCATTAATTTTGGTGCCCGGGAACCTATTTAAAAATCAATTTGAAGTTTGTATGGTAGCGATTTGTCGAATCACCCCTCGTCGCATTTTGTACTGGGTGGAGCTGTCAAACAGTTGCCCAGCTGTCAAAAGGTGATTTCGAAAAATCTCTTTGAAATTGATTTTAGGTACCAAAAAAAAGTTCTAAAAATCTGAAAAAAATCATAGTGGCTCAGAAAAAGGTGCTCTTTCGTATAAAGTAAAAAAATCGATACATTTTTTTTTTAATTTAAAAACCCAATTCTTAATTGTCTCTTTTCTTATGGGTTATCAGTTTAATTCTCAGGCTCGAATAGCTTATACAAAAGTTTGAGGTTTTTGTTCGATTCAAGTGTTAATTAAAGTACTGATTCCATCTTTAAAAGACATTTCTGGAGCAACATTTGAAAAGGGCATACAAGCATTGGTAAACAATGACTTCACACGTCGCTCCTGAGCCCCCATCAGCTTATTCACAAAAACTAAGACCGTTATCAAATAGAGCAAGCATCGATCTTTCGAATAACGATGTTCATTTGCGTGGGCGGGCTGCTGTTATGCCCAGCGGAGCGTTTTCGAAAAAAGACACAAGACCTCTTGGGCCCTTTTCAAATGTTGCTCCAGATTTCGTCCGCCCGTCAGATTGATCTAGCCCTCCACTTCTCGACAATATTTTACGCAGGAAAACTATTTACTACTATTACTCTAGGCTACCTTTAAAAAAAGGGAAAATGACTTATGCTGAACGACAAAATAAAAGGATTCCCAGAGCAATCCCCAAAGAAATCTTCGGCGGAACCTCTAAATATATTTCCAGAAGAACTTTGGAGGAATTCTTAAATGCTGTCTTTTGGATCTCTAGAGGAATTTCTAGATAACAGTCTAGTAGATTACTGGAGGAGCGTGTAGAGAAATTCATAGAAAAATACTGAATGAATCCCTAGAGGAATTTCTGGAGGAATCTTCGGAGAAATCTGCATTGACGGATCTTTTGTAAAATCTCTAGAGTAATCCCTGGAAAAGACAATCCAGCAGATAATGCTTAAAGAACTGCAGCTGCAGTTCCTGGAGTAAGGCCAAGTGGAATACCTAGACGACAACCATAAGGAATTTCTGGTGAAGTTTTTGGGTAAAATATCAGTAGGAATTCCTGGAATTTCTGTAAAATCATAGGAGAATTGCCTGGAAGAATATCAGCAAAAATACCTGAAGAAATCCTAGATGGAATTCGTGGAGGCATTACAGTAGGAATATCTGCAGAATTCAGAAATTCCTAGCCCTCTGAAGGAATTTCCGGAGGAATCTCAGGAGGCGTTGCTTCAGGAATCCTAGCAGAAATTTCTAGACCAATCCTAGCAGGACTTCCTGGGGTAATCTTAAGAGAAGTTCCTTGACAAATCGGTGTAGGTATTTCTGTAAAATCATAGGACGATTGCCTGGATGAATCTCAGCAAGAATTCCTGAAGAAATCCCAGGAAATATTCCTAGAAGATTTCCTGGAGGTATAACAGTAGGAATTTCTGCAGAATTCAGGAATTCCTAGGCCTCGGACGGGATTTCTGGAGGAATCCCAGGAGCCCTTGCATCAGGAATCCTGGCAGAAATTTCTGGAGCAATTCTAGCAGGACTTCCTGGGGAAATCTTAAGAGGAGTTCCTGAACAAATCGAAATATCTGTTTAAATAAGCTTTTCTTCAATGATGTCGTTAGGGGGCATCCATTTAGTACGTCACGCCAAGAATGGGATTTTTAAACCCCCCCTCCCCCCATCGTACGGGTTTTTCCTATACTTAATACATTGCTTGTCACACTTTTCAGAACCCCCCCTCCCCCCTCTAAGCGTGACGTACTTTATGGATGCCCCCTTATCTGATACGCACACTTCGAAAAAATCTTGTAATTTTGTGTCATATAAGTCCGACATACAAAAGCAACACATTTGACGCAAAATTGTGTGCGATCTTATTTTTACAGGAAACGGAAAATGTTTGACTCATGTAATTTTACCGCAACAGCCCAGCGCGTCGGCTGCTTGTATGTATACATGACTGAGAACTGTGCTATTTATAGCACCGAATATTGAAACAAAAAAAAATACAAAAAGTTTTATTCGGGAATCGAACTTCGATCCTCAGAGTGTCAGTTTTTGATCTTACTCTCTCGGCTGACTCACCACGTTGAAGAGATGGTAGTCGAAGATGAACAACTTCTACCATAAACGAACTTGCCAGTTCGGCTGTCGCGTCGTCACTGCTGGCGTGTATGTATGTACTGAGACAGCCGTCATCGCAGTCAAGCAGACAAAGCCGCCTTCTGATTGACTGAGCGTGGCTGTTTTCGTTTACCACTGCATCGGATGATGGCAACGGATTGTCATTTCCAAGTTTGTGGCTAAACCCGGTGTTGAATTTATGAGCGGTTTTCATGCTGTTTCACCTTCGTAATAAACAATTTTCCAATGCAGTCTGCAGTCTTCATCTGATTTTGTAAAGTGCTGTTTGACAGTTCAACATCAGTAAACATTATGTTTCTGTAACATATCGCGTAAATTTACAGCATAGAGAACTAAATTATCAGTTCTGTGATTTAAAAATATGACTGGAAGAACTCAAACAATATAAACTTAATACGTACGTCACAAAAAGTGTAAAAATGTGGCACATTTATGTTTATGTCAAAGCTTTTTCAGTCAGTTCGATCAATTGTGTCACTATTAAAATTGAGATTTTTTTAGTGTGCGGTATTAGTTTAAAAAGTTGGATGCAGGTAATCTGCGAGGTAAGCAGAAATGAGGATGGCACAAATTTAGATTTTCGATTATGTCACAATTCTATCCGGGATTCTTTCTTGAGAAAAAAATCCAGGTTTCTTGAATTCCGATCGAGTTAGGAATCTGTAATATCAGAAGTAATTCGATAACCTTGAATCCAAAAGAACTTTCTGCAGAGATTTTCCCGGTATTACTTATAGATTCCCTCGTGGGATTTTCCTCCGTTTTCCCCAGAAATCATCGTGGGATTTCATCCAGGCTTTATCATGAGATATCCACAAGAGTTTTTTTCACAGGATATATCTCAAATGTTGTCGCAGAATTTGTCTTAGATTTTCTCCCGGGTTTCCTCCTGGAAGATTTTCCGCGATTCTTTCCCGTGTTCCACCTTATTTTTCCCAAGCGATCTTCCCGGGATTTCTTCTGGAGTTTTTACAGAGGTTATTCCTGTGATTTCTACTAGAGCACCTCCAAAGATTTCTTAAGTACTTTTTTGTTAATTGTTGTGTATGAGTTCCTTCCGGGATCTCTCCAGTAATTATTCCAAGAATTTTGTTTTTCTTGAGCTTTCTACTGGAGTTACTCCCTGGATATCTAAAGGAGTTTCAGTTGCGATATTTCCTAAAGGTTCTCGCTGAATTTCACTTGAGCTTTCTCTAGGGAGTTTCTCCCGGGACTTTCCTCGTAAGATTTCTTCCGGTGTTGGTCCTTGAATGTCTCCCAAAGGTATTTTTTAAAATTATCCTGAACTTTCTCCTAAGGTGTTTTGCGGCATGCCTTTTGCGCTTTCTGCAGGAGCTATTGCTGATACATCTCATTGAGTTCTTCGCGTGATTTCTTTTCAGGCTTTTCCGTGTAGTTGTTTACAGGGTTTCTTGCACTGATCCTTCTAAGATTGTTTTTCAAAGCTTTCTCAGGATTATTCTCAGAACTCTTCCCGGAATCCCTACAGGCAATTGTTACGAGATTCTAGGTGCTGCTTTTGCAATTTCTTTGACAGTTTATCTCAGAATGTCTCCTGGGATAACCTACGAAATTCCTTGCAAGAATTTTTATAAGTAAAAACGGAAGGAATCCAGGTAAAGCATTGAGAGAAACTCCACAACAATCTATTGGGGAAATTTTGAGAGCGACTTCGGAAGAAACCCTGAGAAAAACTGGGACACAGTAGAAAAAAGTTCTGGAAGTAATCCCGGAAGGAAATATTAAGAAAAATCTCTGAAAACTCTGAGAAACTACGAAAGAAATTCCAGGAGGTCCTACGGGTGGAGCGCCGTGAGGAAATCCAAGAGAAATCCCAGAAAGCTGGCAGAAGCCACTAAGAGAAATTCCTGAAGGAACTTTGGATAGGTTTTGGAAGTATCTCCGAGATACTATATATGTAAGTATATCGAGAAAACCTCAGGAATAAATTCCGCAGGGTCTTCCTGCAGAGATCCCGTGAAAAACTCCTTCTGAAATCCTGGGAGCAACTCCGGTAAAAATTCCAGGACAACTCTTATAATTCTCTAGAAAACACAAAAAAAAATCGAAAGGAACTTGAAGTTGCTTGATGGACTTCAGTAGGATTTCCTAAAGGAATCTCAAGATGTGTCCTAGAAGTAATGCCGGCAGGAATTTTTTAAGGAATTCCAAGAGGAATCGCTGGAAGTACAACTCGAAAGAAAATATGATATCTGCTAAGATATAAGTTTAAAATGTTGGATAGGGTTGGAGCTAGCGAATCAGAAATAAGTCAAGTAACAAAAGTGTATGCCCTTTATAAAATAACACTAGATTTGAACACAATCAGCAACTGCCATCGCGGCAAAGAGACGAAGGGTTAAATGCTCAAAATGCATGTTGTTTTTGTTTCGGGCGTGATATGCTAGTTGTTTCGTACACGCTAACGCCGCTCAGCACAAAAGTGCATAATTTCCAGACTACACCAAAAATGTGTAACCCTTGCACATTCACAAAATCAGCTCCTATGTCCCCAAAATCGTTAAATTCGCAAACATTTTTGTACAGCAATCTAGCTAGGTTTACTAGTGACCTTGGAAAACAAAAAAAAATCGACATTTCGCATCTAGACGAGTGTACGAGCTGTTTTTTGAGAATGTGTAACTGCTACACATTTTTGTGTGGTCTGGAAATTATGCACTTATGAGTAGGGCTTACACATTTTAGTGCTGAGCGGTTTTACTGTGTATCACTTGCGAAGAATGACTTCAGAAACAGGATCTAACGATTATTTCGTCATACACTGATACACACCTGATTTCTCTGGCGTACAGCAGCACAGATTTCACGTTTGAAATGGAAAATTGGGATTTTGGTGCATTGCCTAAACTGTTTGTTTTCAATACATTTCTTGAACTCGTAAAAGAAGCCCACTCTTTCTTTATCCGTGCATCTATGTCGATCTTGGTGCCACCATTGGTTGCCATTTGGCTACCAAGATATTGGAAGCTTCCAACATTCTCCACTCTCTGCCCAGCTACCGTAAAGCTAGAAGTCTTGACCGTGTTCACATCCAACGATTTGGTCTTGTTGACGTTGATAGAAAGCAGTGAGATTTGTCGCCGAGGAGCAATCGGCTAGTTCATAAAGCTTACCTTGTATATCAGAGCGCTGTTGAGCTAAGAGGGCAACGTCATCAACCAGTTCGAAGTAAATTTGGTGCTCTGCAGGGAATGGGATGCCACAGCAAACCACGATTTGATTCACGATCAATCGCACCTACCCGGTTCTCGTCGATTACGATGACGAACAGTAACGGTAACAGTATACATCCTTGCCTTACTCCATCGACGACCCGGATAGGGTCGGACAAGACATCGTTGAGCAGTATTCTGCACGAAAATGCCCTGTACTGTGCTTCAATGAGGCCGATAATTTTCTTAGAGACACCCTTGCGCCTGAGGGTTCTCCATATATTTTCGTGATTGAGACGGTCAGAAGCTTTTTCGTAATCAATGATCACCAGGTAAAACAGATTTTTGAAATTCATTGATTTGTTCCAGGATGATACGGAGTGTGACAATATGGTCCACACAGGATCGTCCGGCACGGAATCCTGCTTGCTGATATGCGATCAACACCCAGGGCTCTGTTCGACTTCATGCTACGGATGGCTGTTTCTATCTCCTGCAATGATGGAGCTTCGGTGTTGACACGGGTAGTGCGTTGAAACTCTTGGCGGATCAAGCTGAGATGTTGATGGCGTGGCCGGCTCTTGAAAAAGGTTTGCAAAGTGTTCGACCCAGCGTTTCAACTGGTCAGCCGATTGGTCAATAGCTGACCAGACGTGTCTTTCACGAACATCGTATATAGCATTGATCTTAGGTCCACTGAGCTTACGCGAGATATTGTAGAGGAGACGAATGTCGCTGGTACTTGCGACTTTCTCGTCTTCGTCAGCTAGGGAGGCAGTCCACGCTCTTTTGTCCCGTCTACAGGAGCGTTTAACTTCCTTCTCGAAAGCAGAATAGCGCTGATTGGCTAGGGCTTTGGCTTCTCGTGTTTTCGCTCGCTTTATCGCGGCGTTGACGTTCCTTCGCTCCTTTATCTTCTTCCAGGTGTCATTGTGATCCATTGCTTTCTTTGTGATGATCTTCATCTTCATATTCCATGCGAGTGCTTCTGATGAAGTTGAACGATCTGTAGCTTCAGGTACTCGATGTTTTGGAAGCTAGTCAATCCATTATATCATTCCAAGTCTTGCCGGATTGCTGGAGGGTGCAGATTTCTGTTCAATCACGATTCGTGTAACAACTTGGCTCTCTTTTCCTTCCAATTCCAAGTCAAAACATTTGAAAACCTCTGCTCCAATACCCGCACGGCCGCCTTTTCCGTCGTATTCGTGTCCGTGTACATATAAAGTACGATTATCCTGACGCGTCGGCCCTTGGTCGTCGTCGCGTGTGAAAGGATCGATTCTCTGGATGATGTCCCTGCCACCGGAATCAAAAACCGGTATGTGCATCAGGGCCAGCAGCAGCAGCAACAGCAGCCGTTCCCATAGCCAGTCAGTACAGTTGGAATGCATTCTCCACTCTCTCTCTCGTTGCCCGTTTTCCGTGTCCGCGTGTGATCAACCAACAACCTATGCATTTTTTTTCGGACTAATTGCACGACTACCTACCACCTCTACCGCGCGGAACGGACCCACAACTAGTTCAGAGCGCCGGTGTTCTCTCGAGTCTTGGATCGGAGGGTCTCACACACACCGAGTGAGCGAGTGAGTTGAGTGCGTGTGCTGCTGGGTTGGGAGTGTAGCAAGCAACATTCCGGTTGATGCGGCGAACCCGAACCGAACATCATCATCCATCGCGCGCGCGGTCTCGGTCTGTGGACCAGAGCAGAGAGACGAAAAGTATCGGACGGAGCAGCGAGTAGGTATTGAACCGCGGCGGCTGGACTCCGTGGTGTGGTGGCTGGTTGCAATGCAAGCTGCAAAATTAAATGGCCGAAATGTGGTGGTTGTTTGTTGGGGGCTGATTGTTCGGACATCTGACACACAAGAAGTAGCCACCAGGCAGCAAGAGACGACAGCCTAGCCTGAAGCAGCAGCTAGTATAGCGGCACAGTGCGGTGATCCATTCAGGAAGACGCGGCGGCGGTGTGACGAGGTCGATGAAAATTGTGCGGAGTGTAAGATTTTTTTTTGCTTGATTCGGTCGTCATTGGTCGTGTGTGCGATTTTTTTTTATTTGGCTGCAGCTGGAATATGTGGAAATTGACACTAAATGGAGGCTGATGATCGTGAAGCAAAATGTGGCGATTCGTCGAGTGAGAGAAAAACAAGTGCTTCGATTGTGCAATTTTGATAAGAATGTTTTTTTTTGTGGTATTATTTTTGAGGATTCGAGAAGTTTATTTCCAGATAGGGTTATAGAAAGAGGATTATCACGTGCTGTTACATGGAAAGGTAACCTTGATTAATCTATGGATTGAAAAAGATTTCGTTGCATAATGCAAAGTTTTCTATGGTTTCGCAGCAATATTCGAACTATAAACGCTGATTTGGCAATCGATTCTAATCAAAGTAGGGAGTTGGACCACGTAGAAGGCCACTTGGGTACCATGTACCTTTTGTGTACATTCCTCCATAACCCAGTCAATTTGAAACCGAAAGACTTGATTTGTTGTATAGGAACAGTTTCTTCTTTAGGAATTAGAGCGAATCCCGCCAGGAATTGGCCCTAAGGATTTCTCCTACAGTTGCGTAGAAAATTGGATTCAGTCATTCTTGAAAGAATTCTACCGATGATTTGTCTTAGATATTATTCGTGATTATGCTTCACTAGGAGTCCGGATGCTTTCGGCATTCACTGAAATTGTTTGGAACATCCTAGTCAATCAAGTATTATATAATCTAATCTATCATATTTCAAATAGTACTTTTTGAAATTAGTTTCAAACGGGCATAAAAACCAAGTGTCCAAAATATATACCGACCACTCCTTTGAGGGGTGGGGTGAGTTCGATTCTTAAAAACTTTACCTAGGTATCCCTGTTTTACTCAGTTCCTTATGATGAGATTTCTACAGGAGTTCGCTCTCGAATTCTTCCCAGAATCTTCTGTGATTACTCAAAAGTTTTCTCCAAGGATTGCTATCACAATATTTCTAAAATCTGAACCCAGTGATCTTCACCCGACAAATGAGAAAAGGATTGCTGAGGGAAATCGTTTACAGATTTTGTCTAGGAATTCGCCCAGTGATTCCTCCAAAAATACCTGCTAGGATTTCTGTATAAATTCCTGATGGGTTTCCTCCAGGAATTTCCATTGAAATTCCTTCAGGTATTCTTAGTATTTATTCCTGAGATTCCTCCCAAAGTTCCTCTTGCATGAATTTCTCCTTTTCTTCGTGGTTTCCTCCTATGATTCCTCTAGAAATTACAACTGGGGTTCTTGTAGTTGTTCCTGCTGTATTTCCTCGGAGAATTCTTGTTAAAACGCTTTCTAGGACTTCTACAGAAATTCCTCGTGCGATTCTTACTTACCTTTTACCTTACTTACCGATCAGGCTAAAGCCGGGGTGGCCTCTACTGTACATAGTAGCCGTCTCCATTCCACTCGGTCCATGGCTGTTTCGCACTCTGCGTAGGGTCCGCAGATCATCCCCCACTTGGTCGACTCACCTAGCTCGCTGCGCTCCACGTCTTCTTCTCCTCTCCTCTTCTTGGCGTAACGTCCTCACTGGGCCAAAGCCTGCTTCTCAGCTTAGTGTTCAATAAGCATTTCCACAGTTTTTAACTGAGAGCTTCCTCTGCCAATGACCATTTTGCATGTGTATATCGTGTGGCAGGCACGAAGATACTCTATGCCCAAGGAAGTCAAGGAAATTTCCTTTACGAAAAGATCCTGGACCGACCGGGAATCGAACCCGTCACCCTCAGCATGGTCATGCTGAATACCCGTGCGTTTACCGCCTCGGCTATATGGGCCCAGTCCACGTCTTCTTGTACCGGTCGGATGACTCTCGAGAACCATTTTAGTCGGGTTGCTATCCGACATCCTGATGACGTGACCCGCCCACCGTAGCCTCCCGATTTTCGCGGTGTGGACGATGGTTGGTTCTCAGCAGCTGATGCAGCTCGTGGTTCATTCGCCTTTTTCCAAGTCCCGTCTTCCATCTGCACTCCGCCGTAGATGGTACGCAACACCTTCCGTCCGAAAACTCCAAGGGCGCGTTGGTCCTTTGCACGTAGGGTCCATGTTTCGTGCACATAGAGAACCACCGGTCTAATCAGCGTTTTGTAGACAGTTAACTTCGTGTTACGGCGAACTTTATTCGATCGTAGAGTTCTGCGGAGTCCAAAGTAAGCACGATTTCCTGCCACAATGCGCCTCTTAATTTGTCTGCTGTTGTCGTTGTCGGTGGTCACCAGTGAGCCCAAGTACACGAACTCTTCAACCGCCTCGATTTCATCACCGTCGATATAAATTCGGGGTGACGGGCGCGGTTATTCCTCCCTGGAGCCCTTTGCCATCATGTACTTTGTCTTCGACACATTAATGACTAGTCTGATTCGCCTGGCTTCACGCTTTAGTCGGATGTACGTTTCCACCATCGTCTCAAATTTACGAGCAATAATATCAATATCATCAGCGAAACCAAGCAGCTCAACGGACTTCGTGAAAATCGTTCCACTTGTGTTTATCCCCGCTCTCCTAATTACACCCTCTAAGGCAATGTTGAACAGCAAGCACGAAAGACCATCACCTTACCGTAATCCTCTGCGAGATTCGAAGGGACTCGAGAGTGTCACTGATACTCGAACTACCCACATCACTCGATCCATCGTCACCTTGATCAATCGTATCAGTTTATCCGGGAATCCGTATTCGTGCATTATCTGCCATAGCTGCTCTCGATCGTTTGTATCATACGCCGATTTGAAATCGCATTCACCCATAAATCCAGTCTGATATTGCCCCACGAAATCTCTTGCAATCGGTGATAGACGGCGGCATAAAATTTGAGAGAGTATCTTGTAGGCATCGCTCAGTAGTGTGATCGCGTGGTAGTTCCCGCAATCCAACTTGTCGCCCTTTTTGTAGATGGGACACACGATACCTTCCATCCATTCCTCCGGTAATACTTCCTCCTCCCAAACCATGGTAATGACCCAGTGTAGTGCTCTCACCAGTGCTTCTCCACTGTATTTTAGAAGCTCGCTTGGGAGTTGATCTGCTCCAGCGGCTTTATTGTTTTTTAACCGGCCAACCTCCTCCTTAATCTCTTGGAGGTCAGGGGCCGGAAGTCTTTCGTCCTGTGCACATACTCCTAGATCTGTTACCACGCCACCTTCGATACTTGCAACATCGCCATTGAGGTGCTCATCGTAATGCTGCCGCCACCTCTCGGTGTGTCCTTAGCGCGGTACAGCTCTTCCATCGCTTCGCGATCTCGTTCTTCCTGCTGGCGCTTCTTCATCCGAAAGACGTGCCCCATTCGCTCTCGTACGGTGTTGCAGCATTCTCGCCCATGCTGCATTCTTCTCGTTTTTCAACTGTTCACATTCGCCGTCGTACCAGTCGTTTCTGTGATTCGGAGTCACGAAGCCTAGTGCTGTAGCCGAGGTACTACCTATGGCGGATCGGATGTCCCTCCAGCCATCTTTAAGTGTAGCTGCGCCAAGCTGTTCTCCCGTTGGTAGGGGCTGTTCATAAACCACGTAGACCAAAATTTGGCCATCTCAGACCCCCCCTCCCCCCTCGTAGACTTTCGTCCATACATAAATTTTGAAATTTGTATGGAGCGTAGACTTTGGTCAGACCCCCCCCCTCCCCCCAAAAAGTCTACGTGGTTTATGAACGGCCCCAAGGCCACTGCTATGTAGCTGCTGCGCGTAGTCTTGAGCCACTTCTATGTTACGCAGCTGCTCGATGTTGAGCCACGGCGTTCGACTTCGACGCGTGGTGATAACTGTCGAAAGTTTTGAGCGCATGCATACAGCGACTAAGTAGTGATCCGAATCTATATTCGCACTGCGGTTTAAAAAGTTCGCACTCAAGAATCTAACACCCTGTATATATATCAGCATCCGCTCGATAACTGACTGCTGTTTAACTGGACTGCTTTTTTACTGGGTGCTCGATAACTGGTCCAAAGTCCAGTTAAAAAGCAGCTGTCTGTCAAAAAAAAACGAAATTTAACCTCACATTTTGCAAATCAGTAAACAAAACAAGATATAACAATAGCCTCCGGCTCCGGGAGCTCAGTCCAGTTATCGAGCGGCGCTCACTAACTGAACTGTCGTCAAAGCCGGAAGCCGAGCGGAAGCTGTATAGGGTAAGTGTGCCGATCGTTGTGGTAATAAGGTAAATTAATTCAAAAAAATATGTTCGTACCATCTAATGAACGGTTTCAAAACGTTAGTCGGTAGTTTTCTATCCAAACTTGCTGGGAAAAATATGAAAACTATCGTTTCTCCCTGCTTTCGATCAATAATCGCATACCACAACAATAGGCACACTGTTCCTATTATGGAGGTAAAATTTAATTTCGGTTCCTAATGTTGCGGTATCCCATTGAAATCATATGGGATACCGCAACATTAGGAACACAGCAGCAGAAACATTAAGGAAAATATTTTTTTAAACTAGGTTTTTAGGCAAAACTTAAGAATTCTTCAGAAGTTTTTCAAGTTTTCTTTTTGCAAGAGTGTTATCCAGAATTTATTTCAGAAGTTTTACCTCATGGGATTGTTCCCGGAGTTCCTCTCGTATTTTCTTCAGAAAGCTTGAGCTTTCGTATAGAGTTTCTTCCTGAACTTCTGCTTGAGTTCCCTCCGGTATATTTTATAAAAGCTCTCACGGGATTACTCTTGAAGTTACTCCTGCGATTTATCTTGTAGTTTCTCCCGAAACTGAAGAAGATTACTTCTGGTCTTTTCAGTCGTTTCTCAAAGTTTTTCAGGACTTATTCTGAACTTTTTTTTACTAGGATTCTTCCGGGATTTCATTTAGATTTTGATCCTTTTGAGATGGCGTGTTCCTTTTGCAGGGTGTCCATCCATCCGGGAAGACCGGAAAAAATCCAAGAATTCAAAATCACCGGGAAAAATACGGGAAAAACACGTGAAATAGTAAAAGATACCGGGAGAAATCTTTGTGGTGGCTGTCTGTACTGCATGAGTGAAAATCAAGTCTTGAATAGAGTGTTATAATTATTGACAGAGTTGCTTGCTTACTGTTTTTTTAAACAGGCTGCCGCTTTGGAATTTTAGTAGTTTCTGTAGGATTTCGATAAATTCATGTAAAAAAAGAATACTTCTTAGGCAAAATTTTCAGATTTCTGGAAGTTGTCCAGAAGGACATTTTGAATCTTGCTAGGAATATCCTGACAGCAGGATTCTAGCGAATATAAGTTTATGAATGCCCTTTTCAAAATTTCTAGAGAAATCGGTAAACCTGCAGACGTCCTCTTTGATCTTCTTCTATGTTGATCTACGTTTTTACTGGAACTTTGTCTGCCTCTTTTAAACTTCGTGTTCTTGAGTACTTCAACAGTTATTAGTTGAAAGGCTTCTTTTGCCTGCCATTGCATGAATTTGTATATTGTGAAGTAAGTACAATAACACACTATGCCCAGGAAATCGAGAAAAGTTCGCGACCGGAACGGGAATCGAATCCGCCGTCTCCGGATTGGCGATCCATAGCTTTATCCACAAGGCTATCAGGAGACTGCAGACGTTACTTCCGGTAAAACGATTTTTACGCTTGAAAAAAATGTGTCAGTTCCTGGAGTAATTCTGGTGATTCTTAGAGGTATTTAAATTTGATCCCTTTGGCAGAAGTCATGGAGAAAATTCTTGAAAAATACCCGACAGAATTCACAGTGAAATCGTACCTATCCGCTTCTGTACAAAGTTTTTGGAGGCATAAAAATCTGAAGAGTGAGTTCAACACGGGAAATTATGGTAAATTTTCCATAAAAAAAACTACTCCTGAAAGACTTTCTGATGGAATTCCCCAATATATTTCTTCTTACACATTCTCTGAGTACAGTAGCGGAAGCCACCGAGAAATCTTCAAAGGAATCTGAGAAGAAATGTTTGAAAATTCACCAAAAATGTAACTTTCATTAGCATTACTCGAATCCCCGGAAGAGTGTCTTAATGAATCCTTTACGGCAGAATTTTTACGGCAATATTAGGCAAACAAAGCTTTTTTTAAGAGGATGAAGGTGTAACTTTTTGATATTTTCAACAGACTTCCATCTCAAAGTTCGTATATGAAAGGAAAATTAACCCTCGAGCGATCGCGCTGTTGTATTTTGTACAACACGTTGAAAAAATCTCGCTTTTTGTACTCAGCATTAGCGTGGTGTTACGGTGATGGCCAACCGCGCGAGTTATGGAAGGTTAACGTTGGTGGTTGTATAATTCTCGCGCTTAGTATTCCGGAAAATACGACCAATATTCAGATGATCTCTCGGTGTATTTCGGTGAAGGACGACTAGGACTAGCAGACTAGCTGTTTTAGCAAAACAACTAAAAATGATTTGCCGGCCAAGTTATTAACCAAAGAGAAAATCGATGAAAAGAAACCGATCATTGTAGATACGCCAGAGAATTGTTGTAATTTTTGAAGTCAAGAAATCTTTAAAATTCGTATCTGTAACTTGATACCAAGTTAAAACTGTATATAACATAAAACATGCATAAAACAAGAGGAGAGGACTCTTGGAAGGAACCTCCCGCTAAACTTTTACATCTCCAGAAAGCTTCTGGGTAGAAATACCAGGAGAACTACGGGAGGAGCTGTGGAAACCTTTGAAACAAAATCTTGAAGGAACTACGGGAGAAATTCGGAGAGGAACTCCTGGAAATTTCGTTGGGAGAAATCCCTGGATGGTCATTTGCAGAAGTCTTGTAAAAAACCCGGGAGAAACTGATGTAAGGTTAGACAGATGCGGAAGGTACTCCTCCAGAACCCTGTGAAAAACCTAGGAGAAACTTTGGTAGAAATCCCAAATACAATTCTCAGAATCTGGAATCGTGAGAGAATTGCGGTAGCAATTCAAGAAGAAATCCCTGAAGAATTTCAAGGAACAAAGATTTATTTTGACCGCAATTCGAATACATTGCGTCTAGGGGTTCAAAATAAAGCCGTTACCTATCACATGTTCGGTGTAGGTCTTGCTATACAGAAAGTGCGAGAAAGAGTTTGTCGTTTGGGGATTGTACACAGACCCTTTATGGTAAGTAAGTGGAGTATGACCAAGATCTATGTTCGGGACAAATTTTCAATTTTTTTGTGTGAACTCACACCTAAAAAGGGAAAGGACGACATCGAAAAGAGGCTATCACTGTTTTTTGAGGTTTTAAAGAACCCCAAATTGCTTTAGTTGATGAGCGACTGAATGTTGTTAGAGATACTAGGTGTGCATACTCAAGATTCTCTTAGGTATTTGAGACATTTGGACAAAAATAAACTCTCAATAATTATATACTATTGTAGTCAAGCTTCAAAACCATATGAAGAAATATAGACAGCTTTGATCGTTTTCGTCGTTTGATCAATGTCCCAAGTAACACACTTTTCACAGAAGAGTCACGGCAGCGCAGGTTTTTGTTGCGCAGAAGTTCTGTAACTTACTTCTAGCAAGTTAGTATTTATTTGTTAGAAGTAAGTCACAGCGACTTCTGTGCAACAAAAACCTGCGCCGCCGTGACTTTTCTGTGACAAGTGTGTTACTTGGGGCATAACTAACAACGTGCTACAACAGATTCCAAAATCAGTAAGTGGGCTACGCAATACTTTCCAACATCGAGTTCGATCTTTAATTCAACACTCACTGAATTTATTGTTTTGAAAGGTACTGTCTCAAGAATTGCCCAACCAACGGAACTTATACGAGGTGTCTCATCGATAACAACGGATTGAAGAGTTTGTATCTATTTGGTACAATTTAATATTATTGTTATACAAAAGATCGTTATCGCGACAAACATTCGAATTGGTTTTGGTCTGTTTTGGAGTTCGATCATCCGTGACACGACGACACATGTTTTGTTAAAGGGCTTTCCTGTCCTGTTCAACGAAGATTGTCGACTGACTGGTTTACTGCTTAACGATGTGCAACGAAACGATTTTGTTTACCCAGGATACAAGGACATGGGCAGGTATGTTCTAATAAAAGCAGAATCATAAGTCGTATCCGCTTGATACCTATAATAGCTTCGATATCAGAGTAACGGGATACGCTAATAATCAATTAGAGCCAAGAAAGTGTTTTGAGTCTGTCTTACAACAGATATGATCTCATCAAATACATTATAAGGCTTGCAACATCGTAGCCAATCAGTTCCCCAAAGTTAATTGTTGGTCCACATTTTAAAATTCATTGTAAATGAACAGTGTTAGACCATAATCATCATATCTATATTTTTTTTTATTCTTTATTATTGTGTTTTTGCCTTTCTCGTACACCAAGGTGTACCGAAAGGCTATATGTTTTTAACTTAATGTTAGTTCAACACACTAAATTAATGAACGAATGAGAGAGCTGTTAAATTAATTCATACAAGTTACAATCGTGGAGAAACTTGAACAGTGTTTTGATGGTATCCGGATCGTCCCGTAGGACTTCTCCAATATTACCAGCGATGTTGTGGAGTTGACGTTGGCCTTCGTAGATGGGACACACGCAAAGGACATGTTCTACTGTGGGATCATATCTATACTTTTTTCTGAATCCTCTTGCGGCAACTGCGCATGATTTTGGTTTCTGTTTCCGATCTACACGGAGATTGTTTTGCTACTTCACGCTGCAAACACCTACCTACTGATAGCAGCACCAGCAGAAATAGAATCTGACAAAGTTGCGACTTACGACGACAGGCAGGTTTTTTTTTCTCCTTGCCTCTGCGGATTATTTCACTTCTCTGAGTGGCTTACTAGAGCTTGAGACATCAGCCCGCCGGTTGACCAAAACAGTGAATGATAACCTAGCTTGTGTTGGCGATTTTTATTCTACGAATATCTGCCGCGTGCCGGTGGGAAATTGTGTCACGCATGTAGAACAGGACGGGATTTGGTGAGATATCTTTACTTCTCGTTTCAACAAACTTCTGAAATATAGAATTTTGTTAAAGAGTGTTGTCGGTTTCTCTAGACCAAATTATTTTTAATTGCGATTGGCTTGTATTTCTAGCTTAATCCGAACACTACTTTTTTTTGGGATGACATTCTTTGAAATATTGCTTTCCCGGTAAACTCCGGGAAACGACATTTCGACAAATGGAATTCCGGGAAATGTGATTGTACCACAATTGCATCATATCAACATTATTCATTTTGCTCAATTCTCCTCTGTTATCGTACGTAAACTTGTGACCGAGTAGCTATTAATAACTTTCCATTTTTTCCCGTCTTCATTTCAGATCTGTCCAAGCGCATAAGCCAGAGTAAACAATAGAGAGGACAGCAGCGGTTGGCCCTCGCGCGCAAATGCTGACATCGGCGGCATCGCGAAACGAAACGCTTTTTGCCGGAAAGAAAGAAACAAATTATGTACACAATTCATTCTAAGCAGAAACAGCCACAACAGCAGCAGCAACAGAAACAGCAGCACTATGTAGTGTCCACTAGCGGGAGGGGTAGGTTAACTAATATGGAATTCAACAAAAAGACTGGCGAGTCATATGGACTGAATGGCAGCGGCGGCAGCAGCAGCAGCAGCAACAACAGCAACCATACTGAATGTGCAAGTACAAACCAATCGATGGCCTTTGGTGGTGGCACCCGGAAGTCATCGATCGGCAGCGGTAGTGATCTGTCCTGCGAAGACTACGAGGAGGTGAAACCGGACATCAAAGTCAGCTCGCACCTGCTCGACCATGGGTACGGATACGGTGTAACGCCGCAGTACCATCATCAGCAACAACCTCAAACGCAGCAACAGCAGCAGCAGCAACAACCAAGCCATCATCACCATAGTAGCAGTAGCAGTACTAGTAGTAATAGTCATAATAGCAGTAGTCATCAACAGAATAGTAGTTATAGCCGGCATCACCACAGTCCAACGGCGTCCGGATCGGGATCGGGATCATCGTCGTCGAGAAGTGGCACGGCGACCACTCCAACACACAACCACCACCACCATGCCAAGCAAACGACGCCGAGTCGGACGGCTGGACTGCACCACCAACACAAGAGTGCCAGCGGGGATCCTCAGATTACAAATTATTTCAAGGTAAGTTTTGCTTTTGCAGAAGATTTTCGACTTGAAATGGTATGTTTTGGAAGTATTGGAGGAAATCCAAACGATTGAATTGTCATTGCCCGACGCTTCGGCCTAATTTATTTGACCTTTTTCAAAAGTAAAGCTGTCTCTAAACGAAAGGTCTTTGTCTTGTTATCTAGTTTGACTTGAGGTCAAGACTTCCTCCTCTTTTTTTCCCACATTGACTTGCACACTCAGACGTGGCAGGCGTCATTTTTACATACAATTGTTACATCATACACTATAGGTTTCTTGTGTTGCTAATTTATCAATACTATGATATCAATTTCTGGCGGCCAATCAAGATCAAGAGAGAAATGACGACAGAAGATGATCTGGGATGGATCTTTGTAGGCGATATTCAGAATGGTGATCGCTTGGATGTTCTCACATTCCTAATGGTCGCCTTTCTTGTGAATGCAGCAGATTACACATTCCTTCCACTCACCTGGTAGCTTTTCGGTTTCCTAGATTCCGACTATCAGCCGGTGCAGATAAATAACCGTATCAATAAGTGCAGCAATACCATCCTTACCTAAGGCAGCTGCCTTTATGCAAGGTTGCGACCATTCATTTGCAAAGATTTACATTCATTTGCTATTATCTCAGTTCAGAAGCTATTGAAAAACAATGTATGGATGAATTTAACCTTGTAGTTTTATCTGAAAGTTTGCCGAATAACATTGGGGTCGCAAAAGTATACCAAAGTCGTGAGCGAGCTGTGAAGGCAACTTTCCACAGCGTGAATGAAATTTACATTCACCGCGTGGAGAGTTGCCTTCACAGCTCGCTCACGACTTTGGTATACGTTTGCGACCCCAATGTTATTCGGCAAACTTTCAGATAAAACTACAAGGGTAAATTCATCCATACATTGTTTTTCGATAGCATGCTTCTGAACTGAGATAATAGCAAATGAATGTAAATCTTTGCAAATGAATGGCCGCAACCTTGCCTTTATGTTTCTTGAGCTGTTGAATGGCATCCCTGTCTCGAACTCAGCTAGAAGTTGGTTGGTTCTCATATCATCCGCCACGATGACGTAGCCATTTCTTTCGCTGCCTTGTATCTCAGTGCTTGCGTTCTCTGCACCATCCAAATGTTCGTCGAAGTACTTCTTCCACCTTTCAATTACCTCGCGTTGCCCCCTCAAATGGTTCCCGCACATTCGCATCGCACATAGCACATCGATCGACTTCTTTCCATGTACCCGATGAAGCTCGTATGCTGAAGCGACAACCGGTTGCTTCAACTACCTTAGCTCATATCGAGGCAGCCGTCGGTACCGTACATTGTTGATTACGAAAAGTTTCAGGCTCAATTTGACCATCACCACCAGGTAGTGGTCATAGTCGATATTAACAACGCCACGATAGGTCACGACGGCGATCAAACATGACGAAGCAAATCCCCCTTTTCTTCCCTGTATGTATACTTACGACCAAAGTTCACATTCATTGGTGTTGGTTACAAGGTCTTCCTTCAGGTTGCTAGAGATACAAGTTGCCAGGAAAAGGCTTAAGAACTAAATGGGATTTGTGTTATGCGTTACTCAGCCTTTACCGTGACATATGTGCACAAATTTTGCTTGTAGACCTAAATGGTTCCAGAACGGTCGTGCATGTTTTCCTCAAAAGTGAGTTCCCCGAATTATCTTCTATTTATAACAAACAGGTATATCAATGATTTCTTATAAAAAAAAAAACAGGGAAGGCTTTCAGAATTACTTCTTCCTTGAATTGCTTCTTATTGTCCCATGGAACAATAACAAACGGGATTTCCGAAGGTAATGCTGTGTTCGGAGAACAGGTGTTCTTGGAAGCGACATTTGAGGAAGAGTACCTATCGTATTCTCAAAACAACTAATCCTGGAAATGTTTTGTTGGGGCAAATGTTACTGTTTAATTGATTTAATTGTATGCCATACAACTTGCTCTTAACGCCCGGAGTTAAATAATGCTAATTGCCTATTTTCAAGATATAGTATGATACAGTACTGATACATCTGATTCCTTTATTTCAGGCGGTGAAACGTAGGCCCCCCTCCAGCTTATCGCCCACTCCGACCAAAGTAGCCAAACAATGCAGTAGTAAACAGCCCAGCTCTACCTGTTCTACACCCACGTCGACCGTGTCGTCCAGTTCGTCGAAGAAGCGGTATTCGGAGGGAACGAGGTGAGTGGGTTGTAGTACTCTAGTAGTTATAGGTCCGGCCATGAGTGCGTTTTCCTAACACCACCCCCTTCCAGGTATGACACCTCGCTAGGTCTGCTCACGAAAAAGTTCGTCGACCTGCTGAAGGATTCGGCCGACGGGGTGGTCGATCTGAACATTGCCTCCACGAAACTGAACGTACAAAAGCGTCGGATCTACGACATTACCAACGTGCTCGAAGGGATCGGTATCCTGGAGAAAAAGTCCAAGAACAACATCCAGTGGAAGTGCGGGAACTCGTTGTGCAATATCGAAAAGAACAACCGAATACAGCGCGATCGGTATCTGCTGGAGCAGAAGGAGAACATGCTGGACCGCATGATTGTCGAGATGCGCAATATGACGTCGGACGACATGCAAACCACGAAGCATGCCTACGTCACCTGTCAGGATCTGAACTCGATCGACATCTTCAAGGAGCAGATCATCGTGGTAATTAAGGCCCCTCCGGAGGCGAAATTGGTGGTATGTATGATTTATTCGGGTTTGGTTTTGTTGTATACCGTGAATTAATAAACATCTTCTTTTGGATTGCAGCTACCTGACGTGCAACAGCCGCGGGAAATCTTTTTGAAATCGGAAAAGGGCGAAATCGACGTGTTCCTGTGTCCGGAATCGTCGGAGGGTTCACCAAACGGCGGAAGCCTCGGCGGACTCGGTAGTTGTAGTGGTAGCTTGTTTGGAGGCAGTACCGGAGGGAACGGTAACAGCAGGTCTGGACCGGATCCTTTACTGGAAAATATTGACCCACTGTTGTCACCGTTTAGCGAAAAGCTTTTCAGCCCTAAGGATAAGACAAGTAAGAGGAAATGGTGTTACTTTTCCTATTTGATTGATGTTCATTATACCTTTTATTGTAGGAACCAACATTATGAAACAGTTTAGTTCAATGAGTTCAGTGAGGAACCTCAAAGCCTTGTTCGGAGGACCTGCCGTCGAAGTCAAAGCGGAACCAAGTGCAGTGGACTTGCTAAACGGACATTTGATGGGTGTGGCAGATACCGCGCAAACAAACAACTCGTCGCCGTGGATGCTAACGCAAAAGGAACTACATCTCCTCAGTGAAAGCGGCGACAACAGTGTGATACCGACAACGAAAACCGCCGCCAAATCGTTATTCTTCACCGCCGATTCGATCAAAAAAGAACGATTAGATCCGGATCAGGTCGATTCCAGTGTCGGTACCGTCGGTTCCCAGAAGCTCCTGCCGATGGAAATCACCCACAAAAACGCATCGTTGAGCGATGGCAACAAACTTAGCCCAGAGACGCTGCTACCCCAGGAGGCCAACTCCCAGTTCAATCCGGACGGATTGTCACTGAAATCACTGAGCGCCAAAACGACTCCGGTCAATATGCGCGAACGGAACGCAATGCTCCCGGAGCTGGGCAACTGCAGTCCCTTCAATCTACCGTACCCGGAAGGTAAGTTCGCTAGTCGTAATGCGCCAGTGACTAACCCTTTCGCGCCACTCATCCTAACCACTAGACAATATGGGAAAACAAAGTGCACTCAGCGGTCAAAATTTTCGCGCAGGAACACCGATGCGAACAGAGCCGCGCAAGAACTCCGGCTGTGACCTGTGTACACGTTATCCAAATCACATCACAGTCTGAGTTCTTGCTTGGACGTTCGTCGATCAGCTAACCCGGAGCAATGGAAGCAGAAAAAAAATCCTGAACAGTAGATCACTGCCGTGAATCGCATATCTGTCCCATTTGCATAGGAAATCCAGCAAAGATGGGACTGATATGCGATTCACGGCAGATCAGTAGCGGGTCAAAAATTGTAATTGGTAAAGCCCTGTAAAGCCACTAGTTTAATGGGATGTCATATCTTGCTAGGTTCAATCTATAAGCAGATAGGAATGCTGTAGCAATTATGTCTTGTGAAGCCGTCGGAAGATTGTGGCCTTCAATCGATGATGTTTTAATGGTGGCCCAAAAGCAAAATAGGTTTATATGGGAATTACTACTAAGAATTTTCAAAAAAAGGCTCGATCGATACGCTTGACACGCAATCATAGTATGCGTGTCACCTTCTTACACACCTTGCAGGACATCGTGTATAAAGATGTGTATGCGAGTGAGAATTTGTTTAATATCCTTTTTCTCGATTGTCGAAATAAGTTCCGGTCTTCGGCAACATTCATCATTGTGATCTGAAGAATTCATTTGACTTTGACCCAATGACTTCATCCATGTGTGAATGTTCTACAACGCGGAGAACCTTTTTTGAAAATTCTCCATAGTAGTTCCCATATAAACCTGTTTTGCTGTTGGGCCACCATTAAATCACCGACGAAATAGCTGAAAATTTGGGGTCTGTGTCATTTGGCATAAGGCCGTTTGGCATAAGGTCACTTGGCATAAAGTCATTTGGCATAACGGTCATTTGGCATAATGGACACTTGGCATAATAAAGAAGGGTGCATTTCGTTTATGCCAAATGTCCATTATGCCAAATGACCGTTATGCCAAATGACTTTATGCCAAGTGACCTTATGCCAAACAACCTTATGCCAAATGACTTTATGCCAAATGTCCCGCTCCCGAAAATTTGATAGGGTTCCAGTTTTGCACCAAGGATTGTAATGAACATATAGGAGCTTTAAATGTTTAACATGCTTGGAATCTGAACTGCCTTAGTCTACAGATTGACGTTTGCATTTTTGGACAGGTTTCCCATGGGAAATCTGTCAAACTTCTGTCACGCACACTGGAACGTATCCGTTGTGCTCACTCATGTATACCGCTGATATAAAACTTCAAACGTTAAGTGAATAAGCCAGATTAACACAGCCGATCTCGGCAACGTGATTTTATGACGAACTGGGGCTATTTTCGGCAGCTTTATTTTGTTTGTCACGTGGTGCTGAATCTCTTGAACTACCAAACTGATCTAATCGACCAAATTTTAGGCAATTTAGTCGACAAATATCCCTTATAACGAAGTGAACAAAACTGCCGGAAATACCAAAAGTCCTGCACTTAAAACTGTATGCTGAAATCGGCTTTGTAAATCTCGGTGTAAGTTCATTTGCTGAAATCTCGGCTAAATGCTTGACGTGTAATGTTTGATGCCAGCGGTACGCATGACGCGTGCTGCTATAATAGTTATTTATGTAACGAGTTGCAAGAAGTTTATTTTTTCAGCACGAGTCGTACATTTATCCAACGAAGCTTGCCGAGTTGGATAAATATGAAGAGTGGTGAAAAAATCGAGTTTTGCAACGAATTCCATACAAAATGTTATGCAGATTTTTTCATTATTCAACTCATTTGAGTTGCAAAACGAACCCATACGTAAAAACTGATCATTATGATACAGAAATAAGTTATATAAAATATAAATTATGATACTGAATTGCATAAATAAATTATTAGCACTTTTTTTTTAAATTCGTTTATATTAGGGCTCACCCGCTGTGACTTAACAGAGCCGAATGGTAAATGATAAGTGTTATGGTTTCTACTTTTTAAACATGACTTTTTGCATGACATACCCATCAGTTGAGCCTCGATTGCTGAGTGCTCGGCTGTGCGGTTTACGGCATCAGAATTTTTTACATTCTTCAGCTGAGCTCGACGAGAGTGTACAGCCCTATGACATCTTTATTAACTAGTGGCTTCTGTAAATGTTGGTTCCATGTCCGTGCGTAATCTGCTGCACATACGTAGTAGCTTCAGTAGCAACAGCATTCACTAAGTAGTGTCAAAACACCGGGGCTTTCACGATACTAACTGACAGTGCACGGGTTTAGTTCCGGCGATGGGATGTTTGGTGGTGAAAAGCAAAACAACTTTCATGGTATGACGTAGATGCTAAGTAGAATCGATACCCGAACTGAACTCTCGTGGGTCTGCAGTTGATGTTACGAAAGCTTGTAGCACCATGAGATTCAGCTCCGGTGTTGGTTCGGTTCCTAGAGGAAGGAGGTGACTTGTGTGTGTTTCTGTGTTTTTGTCTCACTTCAAAATAAATGGTTATCGCAACAGAAAATTACCGCATAAAATGTATGCAAATGTATTGCCGAAATGTGTACACCGTAGGAACGTAGCGTCGTCGTTGTTGGTGCACAGAAATGGATAAATTTGTCGAATCAAAAATGTAATTAGACTAAACAAATGATAATGGCTTGCGTGTGCTATTTTTAAGTTTGTTCTGCGGCTCGAAGTGCACTGCTTCAATAAAAATGTGTGTTGAAAGTAGGTGGGATGCAAAAAATGTGTACGTTCACAACGAGGTATCTCCGCGATTGTAATTCATAGTGATCAGAAAGCTACCTAAACCTGACCCATTTCCGCCTTTTGGAACTTATGCCTTCTGCTATATTTTGTTTTTAAAACAATTCCTTTCAAGTTGACATCCTTGTCTAATAATGTTCATTCGTTAGGGTAGGATTGTTTGCGAAAGATTTCTAATGCGTTCATGCGTTCGATCTGGTCAGCTGTGCTTCGTACCACGCTGCACAAAGCCTTTGCTGTGTATTTTGAGAATCTGCTTGTTTGTCTACTGTCTACAGTCCTTTTTCTTTTTGAACCATATTTTAAATGGGATTGAAGCAAAATGTATAAACAAACAAACTTCAAACTATAGTACAAACAAATCTACATCAGGTTAGGGTTGCAACTGTGATCTGATCTAGTTCCAATCCAGATCATGGACTGGACAGATTAACCATTCTTTCCACTTCTCCGGTAGATAGTTTTTAAGATTTATTATTATTTATTTATTTAGCGTTATACAACAACACTCGTAGCGGCTGTTCTAACATTGTTGTCTGCCGTTAAGGTGAAACATCAAAACATCCCAATACAAACTTTAGAGTCACAAATCGGACGAACGAAGCATCAAACCAAGCCGCACTTGTTTTCCTAGCTTTGCTCACTTGCTAAAAGATGCATTTTTTTCCAAATCGAGCATTTGTTTACGAATTTTCTATGATTGGTGCTCTTGAAACGTCGGCCATTGTGGCAGCCATATTTGTATTTTCTGATGTTTCTCATTAATAAGGACCCGAGATAGACGAAGTCCTCCAACAACTCGAAAGTGTTCCCGGCTATCGTGAGTCTTAACTTTATTGCTTGACGTTTCAGGCAGCTGTACAGTACTGCCCGTTCCAAATGTTCTAACAATAATATCCGTGTCAATCGCAACAGACAAATGGCCGAATTTTGTGACAATTGGTTGTTGCGCCCGGCTCGTCGCGTAGCACCTTCCAGGGCGATGTTGAACAGCAGACATGAGAGCCCATTATTTTGTCGTACTCCCCGGCGAGATTAGAACGAACTAGACAGATCGCCCGAAACCCTTACGCGGTTTTTTACTCCGTACATCGTCGCTTCGATCAATCATGTGTGCTTCCCAAAGAAGCTGTTCTCGTCCAAGATTTTCCATAACTGTCTGCGGTTTCGTTTGAAGTCGATGAACAGAACAGGTGGTGCGTTGGAACTTTGTATTCGCGGCATTTTTGGAGGGTTTGTATCGTTCCACATTTTATCGTGTATTATGCTGCAGCATTATCGTTGTATTCTTCTCAAAAATCGATTCTGTTCGTACTAGAATCAATCACCTCCAGGTATAACGATAACGGAGGCTGTGCACGAAGAAGGTTTATAATAGCTATCTGGTCCAGAATTGCCTAGAAAAGAATGTAGCAGAGAACATCATCTTGGTAGCGTATGCTTTTCTTTCTGGACGTAATAGGGTATTGGTTCCCTTATTAAGCATGTGGCTCCCATTTTCATCCTACGAAAAACAAAGGATTGGAAAGCTGTTTGTTTTGTTTCTTATTTTTGTATTTTTTGTTAGAAGTGAGCACCCATGAAAACAAAAAGAACGGAATCAATCGGTGCCGTAATCGCTTGTTTTCGAATAGGATGAATATGGGAGCGTGAGATTACTGATGGAACACATACCCTACATGCCGTACAGTAATTGATTCGACTTGAAAAGGCACTCCTGTAAAAAAGTGTATCCATCAGCCTCGGTTCTATCACTAGTCACTATTAATTTAGCCGCAAGATAATTCCATCCTTTCACGTGCCGTCTAGCCGTTGCAACACTCACAGTAGCCTCTTTCACTTCCCTGTTTTGCATTGCAGTGCCCGAAATGGATGCATTCCTGCCGCTGGAACCGCTGGACAACGATTACAACTTCTCCCTGGACCATACCGAGGGCGTGTTCGACTTGTTCGATTTTACTTTTTAGTTCAAATTTATGTGGGAATATACAATATGCCAATATATCTATATTTTAGTTCTATTAATATTATATTATTATTACTATCGTAAGCTGCTGCCGCTACTAGAACTGAGACAGAGGATGGGACATCGCGTAGGTGTCCGCGAGGTTAGGCGGTTAGGACAGCGTGGCGCATATTCTGTTGAATGTATTTTTTTTTCTTATGCGTGATCTGTAAGACCAGTTTTCCTTATTATATGTTTTTGGAAACGAAACGAAAAGGCGTTATTTTTTCGTAAAACACGGCACTAGACATTCAGTGTTTAGGAAAGTATTCGATCGAGCTGGAAACATCGGTGTTACTATAGGATTGTTTATACTATGCTCTATTGATTGGTGATAAGTTCTACATTTTTTGTAAATATTGTTCTGTAAATTATTAAAAAAGGAAACAAAGTCGAAGCAAGAACTAACATGAGAGGCGACCCACAATTTATCTCGAGAGAATCTATAGTGACCTGACCATACTTCTCCCAGTTGAAACTGAACCCTTTCGTCAATGCGCTTATGAAGAAATAAAAACGATAACGATGATCAAAACCAATCACAGTGGGAGAAGAAGCCGTAACCAGGACGACACGAGGTGAATCGAGATGATAGAGTTCCCTCCCTGAACTCCACTGAACGTCATCTACGAATTAATAAGAACAAAACGCTGTTATAAATTTTCTTAGGCCAATCGTAAAGAAAACTCAAGTCTAGTAATAGTAAGTACAGTCGTACTAAATGCAAAATAAAATGAATGCACACAAATCATACAAAATAAAACAACAATTACGATCGGAGGACGCCGCCTGAGGGCCCTCTAGATTTTAAGCCAGAAACCCTTAATTTATACATATATTTTTAATAGAAATGTCTAAAAATGCTGATACAACAAGACAAACAAAAGTCCCACAAATAACCAATCAAATCTGAGAATGAGTACAGTCAGAGTAAAACCAAGTAGCGAATAGAACTTGTGCAAAACCGGTTTTTGCGGTCGTTCTTTTACAAAGATGCAAATTTTAACGTTCGTTTATGTCCTATTTATTTGATTTTTTAGAGGTCTGTTCTGGAAGTCTGGCTGAGAGGAGTTACTATAGCTTACTCTTCAAATAGAGCGAGGTAACAGCTCGGTTCGCGAAAAATCTCCCAGCTCAAAAAGTTGACTTGCCGTGAAAGTCGAATTGCAGTTTGATTAACAGAATAGACCTCTTGTCAAACTATCCGTGATTCGTTTCCTCGGTATGGATTTCGCAGGGAACAATCCAAAAGCTAGAATCGGTGAAGAAGAGAGTAAAGATTGAAAAAAAAAATACGCTTGTTAGTTTGTCTCCGTTGCCAATTGATTCATTTTTATGGAGAGAGAAGATAAGAATAAAACTAATTGCAAACGTTGTTATCTGAATTTGAACGATTTTTTTCTTCTATCGGCTTGATCCGTCTACAACTCACACATGATATCAATAGAGGTTGTTGCATGATTTGACTCGGTTCATATGCAATCCCGGTACCCGTCATAAGCAGTTCGGTTCCATTGCCCGTTTGTTACACTTTATACCTTTCGTCAACTTGTATAAACTCATTCGCAATCCTACCGTTACTGATCGTGGCGCAGAGCAGCCTTCTGTGCTCCTAGCCAAGCAATCTGATAAACTGATTTCCATTGTTTTTGTTTTGTTCTTCGGTATATTTGTATGTACATTGACTTTTATATCCGGGTGTAAATTTGCCTTTTCCGCTGAATGCGCGTGCACGTGAGAGCTACGAGTCCAGAGCTACGAGAGTTGAAGAATGTTGTAAATATCACGGGAGATGTTGAGTGGTGGAGTCACAGACAGAGAATGGTGTCGAAAATTGATTGGAAACAAAGAAAAAAAAACTTAACAAAAAAAACATACACTACAGTTAACGTACTTTCCACACACTCGGTCTTGCGACAAGACTAGCATTTCTTCTGTGTACCACTCGTGAGATAATAACAAAACAAACAAAATAGAGAAAAATGCTGAAAATATTGAATCCTACGTTTATTTGCAATGGAAATGAAAGAAATCATCCACGAACTCCTGACTATTCCTAAAGGATTTTTTTTTTATTTAGAGGAATTTCACAAAAGTTTTACCGAAACTACTATAAAAAGCTGTTTATGGTTAGGATCTGACTTCAATGTTGAGATTGAAGTCAGAATTATTTTTTGACAAAAAAAAATCAAAAGAAACTAAATCCAAAGTGTCTTTAGATTTTTCCATGTTTTTTTTTCAAAAATCTTTAAATTGCTTTACGAATTACGTCAGAAATGAGCATGATGATTTTGTGTGGGTGGGAGGTAGGTATCTTTCTGAATCAGCTAACAATCCCTCCTATCCCACGAGAATCTCCTTATCATCAATCCCTGAAATGTTTACTAGACAGCCGCTTTGATATTACTTAATATGAGTGAATGCAATATTTTAAAATATTCACTGCCGAAACCCGGGATTGAACCGGGGACCTTTAGATCTTCAGTCTAACGCTCTCCCAACTGAGCTATTTCGGCTACATAAGAAGCATTAACAATTATGAAACTATCATATCGCATACAAAACAATTTTAGAGTACCGTTAGTGTACCTGTAGCCGCTGGTGTTCCAATAACCGCTCACTGTCATTAAAATGATGCTTGTGGATAGATACGTACGATTCTCTTGATTCGGATATTATTTAGCACGCATATTGTCCATGAAAAAAAATCATTTTTGCAGGGAACCTTCTTTTCTATACTCATGAGCGAGTTCTGGTACACTGAGGGTATAATTGTATTTTATACATGCCAAAATCAATTGTTGTAACTAAATAACAGCAAAGATAGTTATAATAAAACCAATGTACCAAATGCAAAGTGGTCCGGAAAATTGCACAGCACAATATAAATCCTCGATAGTATAGTGGTCAGTATCCCCGCCTGTCACGCGGGAGACCGGGGTTCAATTCCCCGTCGGGGAGATTTAGATATTTGTTTTTTTTTTTTGTTGATGATCATGCCAAACGATGTTTTACCTTAAGGACAGACTTGTTAGAATCCCAAAATGTTTGGCAGCTACTCACGTTTTTGAGCGCGCAAATCACTTCATGATCAAAACCAGCGCATCTGATCTTCTTATTTTAAGCTTATTGTAAGTGAGCAAGAGCAAATAAAAAAAGCACTGCTGTTAAAAGTTTGCTTTCTGAGATTTGTGCGCCTGAAGTAGGGGATTCTGGGGTAATACGCACCACTTAAGGAAGATGCGTCCAAATGCATATAAAAAGGCGATAATTTATTGGTTTAATGCATGCATTCATTGCATATACTTTCATTCTAAGAGAAACCAAACAAAATTTCAGCCTTAATACAGTTCAGCTCTTGAAAATAACGTTTTTTGTAAAGACTAACATTACGGCTTCGTATGTTTATGCGGGGCAGTATGCACCCTTGCTCGGGGTAAAATGCACTACAACAATGGGGCAGGATGCACTCAAACAAAGGGGCAAGACGCACCACAACATTGAGGCAAGATGCACCGTCGAGTTTAGGAATCTTTTTACTTCTTAGACAAAATGCATGTTTTATAAGGTTTTAAGACAAACAATAGCTCAATTTTGTTTGCGATTACTTACAGAGCACTCATAGATATGATTACAGCTTGTTTTCTATATGTGCGTTTTGCCCCAACGAATGGAGTGCATATTGCCCCAATCAATAGCAAAAAATAAAATAGTTTAAAACATATAATTTACGTAGATTACTGTTTAAGTTATTTTTCCTATGCTTAGCATTGCCCTCAATGAACTGAATAAACACAAAAGCATTAGATGTTTGGTCGATTTTCACCATCAAATCA